>NC_058132.1:389020563-389078314 GCF_016433145.1 Gracilinanus agilis | reverse complement strand
AAAGTGTTCCAAATCTCTAATAATTAGAGAAATGCAAATCAAAACAACGCTGAGGTACCACCTCACACCTAGTAGATTGGCTAAAATGAAAGAAGGGGAGAGTAATGAATGTTGGAGGGGATGTGGCAAAATTGGGACATTAATGCATTGCTGGTGGAGTTGTGAACTGATCCAGCCATTCTGGCTGGCAATTTGGAATCATGCTCAAAGGGCTATAAAAGAATGCCTGCCCTTTGACCCAGCCATACCATTGTTGGGTTTGTACCCCAAAGAGATCATAGATAAACAGACATGTACAAAAATATTTATAGCTGCGCTGTTTGTGGTGGCAAAAAACTGGAAAAGGAGGGTATGTCCTTCAATTGGGGAATGGCTGAACAAACTGTGGTATATGCGGGTGATGGAATACTATTGTGCTAAAAGGAATAATAAACTGGAGGAGTTCCAGGCGAACTGGAGAGACCTCCGGGAACTGATGCAGAGCGAAAGGAGCAGAGCCAAAAGAACATTGTACACAGAGACTGATATACTGTGGTAAAATTGAATGTAATGGGCTTCTGTACCAGCAGCAATGCAATGACCCAGGACAATTCTGAGGGATTTATGGTAAAGAATGTTACCCACATTCAGAGGAAGGACTGCAGGAGAGGAAACATATAAGAAAAGCAACTGCTTGAACGCATGGGTCGGGGCGGACATGATTGAGGGTGTGGACTCGAAACTACCACACCAATGCAACCACCAACAATTGGGAAATTGGTCTTGATCAAGGACACATGACAAAACCAGTGGAAAAGTGCGTCGGCCATGGGTGGGGGGAGTGCGGGGGGTGAAGGGGAAAATAGGAGCATGAAACATGTAACCATGTTAAAAATGATTATTAATAAATGTTAAAAAAAAAAAAAGAAATGGGCCAATTGAAAAAGGAGAACCAAAAATTAACTGAGGAAAACCAGGTCTTAAACATCAGAGTTGACCATCTAGAAAGCAATGATTTTATGAGAAACCAAGAAAAAATAAAGCAGATTCAAAGGAATGAAAAAACCGAGGAAAACATTAAATAGCTTATTGAAAAAACAAATGACCTAGAAAATAAATCTAGGAGAGCAATTTGAGAATTATTGGACTACCTGAAAGCCATGATCAAGAAAAAACCTTGAAAGAATTCATTGGTCACCTCCAGAAAGAAATCCTCAAATGACAACTTCCAGGAATGTAAGAGCTAAATTCAAGAGCCACCAAACTAAGTAGAAAATCCTTCAAGCAGCCAGAAAGAAACAATTAAAATAGCATGGAGCTACAATCAGGATCACATAGGACCTAGCAGCTTCTACATTAAAGGATAAAAAGGTATGGAATATGATATTCAGGAAGGCAAAAGATTTGGGCTACAACCCAGAGTCACCTATCCAGTAAAACAGTATATTTTTTCAGAGGGAAAAATGGACATTTGATAATATAGAATATTTCCAGACATTCCTGAGGAATAAGCCATACATAAACAAAAAATTTGAAGTCCAAATGTGAGACATAAAAGAAGTATAAAAAAGTAAATAAGAGAAAATTTAAGGGATTCATTAAGGTCAAAATGTTTATATGTCTACAAGGAAAGAGGATTTTTGTAATTCTCAAAAATTACTCTTAGGAGAGAAGATAGAAGGAATTTACTCAGAGAGTGTAAAAGTAAGCTGAAACTATGATGATATGATGAATATGAATGATATATGATGGTAAGATATGTATGTAAATGTGATGATATGAATGATGTGTATATGCATATTAACATATGAATGATATGTGAAAACAATCAAGGCATGAAAGAAAGGGTTCCACTGAGGGAAAATGGAAGTGAGAGAGAAAATGAGGTAAATTATATAACATAAAGGGGCATAAAAAAATCATTATAGAGCGGGGAAAATAAGGGTAGTGATGGGCAAAGCTTAAACTTTACTCTCATTGTAACTGACTCAGAGAGGGAAAAACAAGTATACTCAGTGGGGTATAGAGTTCTTTCTTACCCTACATAGAAGTAGAAGAAGAAGAAGACAAGGAAAGCGGGAGGTAATTGGAGGAAGGGGGAAGTGGAAGGGAGAACAAAAAGCAAAAAATCTGATGAGGAGGAACTAAGTGAACGGGAATAGATCAGGATCTGAAAGGGATAATATAATGGAGGGCAGTTAGTACTATTTGTATAACCCAGCAGAAGTGCTTATTGGATCTGGGCAGGAGGAGGGAAAAAGGGGAAGGAAAGGAAATAAAATATTTAAACATGACAAAATATTTAAAGTTTTTTAAAATTAATTTTAAGTTTAAAAAAGAACAATAAAACTTATGGCTTCAGATATCAAAGTGCTTCTAGTATGAATATGATGTTTAGTAAGGGCCCTGGTATTCCTGTGAGAGATTGTGTCTAGAATATGGGGCATTGCTATATCAATATCCTCTGACTTCCATTATTTCATGTATTAGGATAGTTGAAGGAAGCTGAAGAAGGCAACAAGATTTTTCTTTGGGAATGAGAGATTAGAGTTTAGAATATAATTTAGTTTGTCTTAGTTGGGTTTGATCTCTAATATAACAGGTAGAGGAGGATAGATGACAAAAAGTTCTACAATGCTGGAATTCTCTTGCCTGGCAGAAATTATAAAAGGAAATAAAATGCCAGGCAGGATAAGAAGACATAGCTAAGTAGAGCCAGGTTGTCAGGTGATGTGTCAAAGGCTAAAAACAATTTAATTTTCTATAAAGGATGAAGTTACATGGGAAAGTACATTAGTCAATGTGCCTTTTACCACTTACCATAAGCATTACTTGGGCTATAGCTAAATTGTATATATCTTTAGAATTATTCCCCTTCCTTTAGATATAATGCTGATTTTTTTCTCAAATTTAATGAACACAGGGAGGAGCAAATTTGAACATATGTGAAAAGGAAAATTACTCTTGAGTATATTTGGGCGTGAACACTCTAGGATAAAGAATTTTTTTCAGGGGGAATATCATTTAATGTCAAGAGAAGACTGATCAAGAAAACTAATTTTTCCAAATATAATTAATTAATGCACCTTTGTAATTTGAAATTATTTCTTTTTATTTTGTTGAATACACATCTCTAAAAAGTTTTTTTTTTATTTTTCCATTCAAGTAAGGACCAGAATTTTCTTGTGCAAGGAGCTTGATACCTTTTAATCTTCTCTGGGGAAAAAAATGATGCAAAGAAGAGTCCAGAAACTAGATTTATTTTCTTGTCAAATAGACAAAGGTAAGCTTTAACTATATAATTGCTTATTTCATACATATATGCTATTCTTTAAGCAGTTCTGTTTTGTTAAGTTTATTTTATCATATCAATAAATATCAAATATAGAGAATATTAAAAAATATTAGGAATAACTCCCAAATGAAGATAAAAGAGTGCATTTTTAACTGATAAATATTTTTGCTATCACAACTATTTTTAAATGGTGTCATAAATATGAATAATGGCAATAAGGCAAGAAAAAAACATTGAGGGAATAATATACAAAAGCATAGTAAGATCAAATTTGGTAACTGTTATAGATAATATGATACTATTTAATCTAAATAATCTAAAACTATTTAGAAGGCCATAAGGAAAGTTCTATTATTAGAACAAGGCAGTTTAGAGAATTCATACCATGAGAAACTCAATCAGCCAGGAATCTGTAAAAGCTTTTGATGAGTATTCACCCCTCCAGAAGGTGAGAACTGGTTCCCACGAACACTGCCCTTTAGGCAGTGCTAGACAATTTGGAAGCTGTGATTGGCTCCTGTGAAGAGGGGCAGAGACAAGAAGCCATTATAAAAGGTCCTGAATTTTCCAAGAAGGAAGTTGGCTTTGAAAAGGAGTTGGACTTCAAGAGGGAAGTCAGCTTCAAGAAGAAGATTGGCTCAAGGAAGAAAGTCGGCCTCAGAAATTGCCTTCAGCTCAAGACATTGTCTTGACTTGCCTCTTGCAGAGAACTTGGGTCAAATATTAAAAATTAATTCTTACAGTAGCCAGAAAAAAACAATTCATATATTGTGGAGCCACAGTAAGGATAACAAAACATTTAGGAGCTTTGTAATTAAAAGGATCAAAGGGCCTAGAATAGACTATTCCTAAGGGTAAAAGAGTTCAACTAGGAATCACTTACCAAGCAAAACTGAGCATCCATTCTTGTAGGGAAAAAATATGTATTTGTGGCAATTTAGAGGACTTTTCAAACATTCCTGATCAAAAGACCAGAGCTGAATGAAAAAATTGACTCGTAAATAAAATACTGAACAATAAAAGCATAAAAAAGGTAAATAGGAAAGAGAATGAAAAAGATATGGTTGAACTGTTTACATCATTCCATTGGGAGCTGATTCTTCTAATTCCAAAGAACTTTGTCTTTATCAAGGCATTTAAAAGGAGGAATATATGTAGACAGAGGGTAAGAGTTGTGAATTGAATATGATGAGATGATATTAAAAAATGAAGGCATGAGAAAAGAATGTCAGAGGAAGGAGGGGGAAGGGAAAGATCAAATAGGATAAATAATTATCACATAAAAGAGGCATAAACAATCACTTACAGTGCAAGAGAGAAGAGGAGGAAAGCTTCTGAACCTTATTCTCATCAGAATTGACTCAATAAAGGAAGAAAAGACAGAATCTATTGAGTATAACAATATCTTACCCTACAGGCATGTAGGAGGGAAAGGAATAAGAGAAGGGTGGTGTGACTGATAGAAAAGAGGGCAAATTGGAGGAAGAGTTGGTCAGAAACTAAACTAGTAAATAAAGATATAGAGTAATACACAGTAATTATATAATGGGACAAAGATATTTACAGTTCTCCTCTAAGGCCCTTATTTTGTAAATATCTAGAGAAATGAGTTGAATATTTAAGAATATAAGTCATCCCCCAGTCAAAGGATATGAACAGGAATTTCACAAAGGTAATTAAAGCTCCATAGTAATGCAAAAATGCTCTAAATCACTATTAATTAGAAAATGCAAATTAAAATAACTCAGAGGAACTACTCCAACCTATCAGATTGTCAGTTATGACTGAAAAGGAAAATGACAAACTTAGAGGGGATATGGAAAGATTGAGACAGTAAAGCACTGGTGGGGGAGTTGTGAAGTGATTCACTCATTCTGAAGAGCATTTTGGTCATATGCCTAAAGGGGGATATATAAAACATTATATACCCTTAGACCTAGCAATACCAATACTAGATTTGTATCCCAAAGAGATAGAAAATCCCCAAAGGGTAAGGAAATATACATATACAAATATTTAAAGTAGTTCTTTTTAGGGGAAGGCAAAGAACTGGAAAGTAAAAGGACACCTATCCAACTGGGGAATGACTAAGTTGTGGTATATGATTTTAATGGAATACTATTGTTCTGTAAAAAATGACAAACGAGGACTTCAGAAAAAAATGGAAAGGCAAGAACTGAAGGAGTGAAATAAGTACAAGAAGAATATTGTACATAGTGACAGGGGCACGTGCGCACTGTACAATAAACAAATGTTAATAACTTAGCAATTCTCAGTAATACAATGATCCAAAACAATTCCAAAGAGCTACTGCTAAAAAAAAATACCATCTGCCTTGGGAGAAGGAACTGATGGAGTCTTAAACCAGACTGAAGCAAACCTTTTTCACTCTCAATTTTTTTTGTTGAAATTTCCTTCCATAAAAGGATTAATATGGGGAAACGTTTTACATGATTAGACATGTAAAATATATAGGAGATTGCATATCAAATTATTGAGTGAGGGATGTAGGAAGGAAAGGAGAAAATTAAAGACTCACTCCTTTTTAAAATGTTGGAAACTTTGTACATGTAACTGAGGAAATTAATAAACACCGGGACTATATGTAATGTCAAAATTTTCTTTACTGAAATAAAGATCTAAATAATTAAAAATAAATATTAGTTAAATCATCTGTAACACAAACCAATATCATAAAAATAATATTTAAATTAATGTATTTAGTTGCCATACCTAATAAACTACCAGAGGATTGCTTTATAGAGGTAAAGAAATTAAGAACATACTTTCTATGAAGTAATAAAAATGTCAAGAATCTTAGGCATAATAAAAAAGAAAAAGTTTAAAAGGAAGGAAAGATACTAGCAATTTCACATTTCAAAATAGTCTACAAAGCAGAAATTGTCTAAATTATCTAGTACAATTTAAGGAACAGATCTGACACTTGCTAGTTGTGGAATGTTGGGCAAGTCACTTAATCCTGTTTGCCTCAGTTTTCTCTTCTGTAATGAATAGCTGGAGAAGAAATTGGATACATTATCTTCACTAGGAAAATTCCAAATCAGGTCGTAAAGAGTCAGATACAACTAACTGGCAAAAAAAAAGAAAGATCAGTGGTCAATTAGTGGAACAGATTAGGTGTAGGAAATGTTGAATAAAATAGATCATATAAAATGCTGTTTGATAAACTCAAAGACCTCAAGAATTATTATTTTTTAAACCTACTGGGAAAATTGGAATGGATTGACACAACTTTTTATATAAGTTGTCTTTACTAGGAATTATATGAACCACAAATGGTCCATAAATAGACTTTAGGGGTTCTATGATCTTGGAAGAGAAAAAAAATGCATCCTTATTTTCAATAACATTTCATTCAGATTTAACAAATTCCAATAAAATTTTTTTTCAATTCAGAAAAATTACCCCTAGGTTTCATTTAACAGGTCAATGATACAAAAAATGGTTACAAACAGCTGACATTAGAGAAAACCAATAATGATAAAAGCAGCTTGGGTTTACCTGATTTAAGAATTCACAAAGGAAACTGAGATGAAGCAATTAGAAAGATGGAAAGAGAACCTGAAATGTGAATGCAGTGTTATAAAAATCTTAAGATTTTTAAAAATTAAAAATTAAAAATTTAATTATTTAAATTTAAAATTTAATTAATTAAAATTTAAAAACTTTAAAAAGAGAAGAGAATATCCAAGAACAGGTGGTGATTTTCTATGTCAAAGATTTTGAAGAGTGAAATTCAAGAAAAAGTCATTTGATTTTGGAAGATAAGAAATAACTTTTAACTTTACAGAAAGTTGTTTCATTTAAATGATGAGGAAGAAGTCAGATTGCAGAATGTTTAAAAGTAGTTCAGAGCAGGAGGAATTGGAGGCTCTTGAGGATAGATGGCTTTCTCAAAGAGTTTTTAAGAAAAAGTCTAATAATTTAGGGCATATGGAGGTGGTCAAATCATGAAAAGTTTCTTTTTCTTTTGTTGGTATTGACAAGGATATGGGTGTTGTTATAGGAAACAGGGCCAGACCAAGTAAATAAGATTGGAAAATACAGAGTAGGAATGATTTGGGGAACAAACTGTAAGAGAACATGATAATGGGGATGGGATCAAGGATGCATGTAGAGGTATGACTTGGCAAGGAGAAAGAAATATTTCCTCAATATGCAAGGTTAAAGTCATGAATGCGTGAAAATTATATATTGATGTTTTAAATACCAGAGTAGAATAGAAAATTTGATTTTCAAATATAAAACTGGAGAATTATAAAAAAAGATAAACAGCAAAGAGAAATCAGAAGGGAATTCAATAAGGTTAAATTATTTACATTCATTTATGGTTAGATAAAATGTGTAACTACTAAAAACTATCAGGGCAGATAAAAGTCATGGGAGTGAGTTGTCTATTATGGAATGATATCTCTTCCCCCAAGACAAAAAAAATTAAGGGCTTAGAAACTGGGGGGGGGGGACAATACATAAGGAGAGAAAGGGGAAGGAAGAGAGAGAGAATAGAGTAAATTATCTCACATATAAAAGGCGAAATAGAGCTTTTAAAATGGAAGGGAAGATGTATTTTTATGATAAATTACTATATGTAAGTGGATGGCTTATAATTTCAGTGCAAAGCTAGAGTGGTCAGGCCAACTGTACTGGGAGGGAATTTTGTTCTTACTGTTGCTTTAGATGCTTTAAGCTTTCATTGTTATTATTATTGCTACTAGGTGAGAATGAACTAGGGCTTTGTACTCGAATCTTCTTTGATCCAGCAGATGAGGATGAAAAGGAACCAGGTGTTTTTATTACTGAAATTGTTGAAGGAGGTGCAGTCTACAAACTTGGATGGTGAGGTTTGGTTTTGTAATTTTGTAAGAATTGACTTTGTAGAAGGGATTTAAAATCATTCTAAAAAGGAGGGTTAATATTGTAAGCATGAAAAGTGACTACAGAAATAAAATCTCTGAAAAATACAGAAATATCGACTTTAAAAATATTGCCATGACCAAGATAGCAAGGAAATGGAATTGGCCTGGAAACAAAGATTTTATAATTCCACTCCAATGTGGTCTATAATACATGGTCATCGGTCGTATTCTTGATCATTTAGAAGGTCTTTAAATGATTGCCATAATGAGCCCATTGTAAACATATGCCCAGTTATTTTCAAATCAGGTCAAATCAACAAGTATTTATAAACCCAACACCATTCCAGGCGCCCTGTGCTATCACATGAAGGGGATATAAAGAAAGAGGGAAATAGTTCTTGATCTGGAAAAAGAAAAATTGAATTGGCTAGGCAACAAACAAATTATTATTGTATACAGAAAAGATATATACTAGATAAATGTGAGATAATCTCGGGGGAGGGGGGGAGTCAGAGTCCACTTTGATTGTATTAGAAAAAAATGGCAGCCATAAGACACTGGCAACTATCTTCAGAGATTATTGAAATTTTACTATACAATAAAATAATTCCTGAATTGAGACAGTCCTAGATGTAGGAATGTAGGAATGTACATTTAAAATATTACCAAAGGTAAGTCCTTGAGAAAGGAAAAATAAGAAATACAAATAGATTGCCAAATCATAAATTTAACCTTGTAAGAATTTACTATGCAACTGAAGTCAAATGATACCTTCTATGTCCTTGCTCATGATACAGTTTTGGACTCTAAAATGGAATTCTTCCTGAGATAACACTCTGTTATGTAGAACTGAAAGCAAAAGCACAATCAGGCATTCTGTTTCTAAGCCTGAGGCTCATTGCTTCTTCATCCCCAACTCACTTAGCCCAGATATTTTTAGAATTTTTTCCTGCTTCCTAGACTGTAACAGAATTGATTTCTTTAGCCTGCCCACCTGAATATCCCAAACAAATGGTGGAAATTTTCTCCCCTTAATCTCCCAACATTGTTTGTTTTTCCTCAGTTTCTATGATGACATTTATCTGTTTATTATCACCCAGGGTCTCTACAATAAATATATCAACCAGAAGTCTCTTTCTGAATTATCTTGTCTCCTCACTCAGTCCTCAGTCAATGGGACATTGTCTGACACCTCAGAGGAATCATTTGTTCCAATATCTGCAGATCCTATTGGCCATTTCTGATGAATATTAAAGTTGAAACAATACACTGATATTTGATTGGAGGAGGGCTTCTGTTTTTGTGGATGGTTTCTTTTGTATCCTTCTCACTGTGTTTTCGAAAGTCCTTCCCTTTTTCAATCTCATTTCATTATTGAGACTTATTGTAGCATGGAGGTATCCTTTAGTCAGACAAAAGTCCTAGGCAACCAGAAAGGGTTGGAGTTAAGGACACAATGATGATCACTATGTCTATCATCCTTGAAACCTACTTAAAAAAATCCAGGGAAGAATCCCTGGAAAGATCCCCAAACAGGCTTCAGAGTGAAGAATTTATTAAGACACACTAGGCCTCTAAATCTTCTGATTAATTTGTAGAGAGGTGGTGATTGAAAAATTTGTAAGTGGTGGCCATTATTCTAATGGTATGATGAGTCATTGAAGTCTGTCTCTTAAGGAGGGTAGTACCATATCTCCTAAATCATACATATGCATTGGTCTTTTAGGTCATAAAAATCTTCAATTGTAATTTTAATTACTATGCAATTCTATTTTTCAGCATCCGTGTATTTGACCAGATTATTAAAATAGGTGACACCAATCTAATTGGATTAGATGAAGGAGAAATCTTCTCTACTTTTAAAAAAATGGATAATTCTATTTTCCAGTAAGTAAATTTTCCCATTTTTCTTTAAGATGCAAAGATTGCTAGAGCATTGTTTTTTATTTGGAAATTTCTTTAGCAATGTATTCATACAGAAAAATTGAGGAGAAGGAAAACCTAATTAAATATTTTTAAATTTCTCTTTTTGTCTTCTTTTGCTAGGAAATGATCCTCATTTTTTCTGTTCAGCAGTTCACAGGATATTTTAGGATTCATTTGCTACCTTCCCTTCTGAATACTCTATCACATCTCAAGCAAACCCATGATTTCCATTTGGATTTATTTTTAGCTAATGAATGTTTATTTTCTTAACAAATAATACTCCTTGAACCTGAAGAGATTTTTTTGGAAGAATGAAAGCTTAGGTGAATTTCCCCATTCAGTTTATTTGCATGGCTATGTCTTTATCCAAAGTACATAAATTAAATGTGGATATTTTGTACCTAGGTTTGAAATTGGCCGAGAACCACCTGAAGTCAAATCAGAACTCACCATTCTCCTTGAGTTGTCAGAGGAAAGGAAGAAATATTTTATGGATTCACTCATAGTACAGGTATTATGTGAAACCAAATCAAAAGATATGCAAAAGCTCAAAATTCTTCCTTTTTCATCATAACATTAAAATAAAAAATTAATTTGTTCTTTAAAAGGTTTTCTTTCCTACTCTGAGTAACTTCATCTTAATTTATTACATAGTTTTTTAGTGTTCCTCTTTCATGCAATTTTATCAAGAGATTTATGTCCTAGGCTTTTCTGATACCCACCTCCAACCTTCACCACTGAACTATCATTTGTAATATAGAGAATGAATTAAGCAAAACTGACAAATGAATACAGCAAATGAATATGATAATTTTGGCTTCTTTCTGTATAAAGGACAAAAGCTAGTAATATAAATATGTGTACACAAATATATGTACATATTGTCCCAGACTAAGATTTTCCATTACAATTAATAAGAGGATGACAGCCTTTTAATACTGCTTGAATTTACCTTAGTTTTAAAGAGTCTTCTGTTTCTGCTTACTTTTTACACTAGTTAATGTGGGTTTTTTAAATGCTTCATAGAATTCTTATTGTTAGTTTCAAAAAGTTAATAAGATCTCATTATAGTGTTATCACAGTATTTGTTCAGGTTTTCCCTAATTAATGAACACTTTGTATTCAGACAAGAATATGTGAGTGTATACATATAGCCTTGATTCCTGCCTTTGAGGACTTTGGGGTTTCTCCTCTTATTCTAGTTGCATTGATTTTGTTCATGTTAAATCTTTCTTAGTAGTCCAAAATTTCTATTTTTTCATTTTAGATGATCACTAACCCCCAATTTTTTATTATCAATATGCCCCACAAATATAGGTCTAAGAGGTCTTACT
Organism: Gracilinanus agilis; assembly: GCF_016433145.1. NCBI lineage: Eukaryota > Metazoa > Chordata > Mammalia > Didelphimorphia > Didelphidae > Gracilinanus > Gracilinanus agilis. Next base: position 389,066,903 of record NC_058132.1, on the reverse strand, counting down.
CCTGTTGTTTTTCTAATTTTTTTTTTAAACCCTTGTACTTCGGTGTATTGTCTCATTAGGTGGAAGAGTGGTAAGGGTGGGCAATGGGGGTCAACTGACTTGCCCCAGGGTCACGCAGCTGGAAAGTGGCTGAGGCCAGGTTTGAACCTAGGACCTCCTGTCTCTAGGCCTGACTCTCACTCCACTGAGCTACCCAGCTGCCCCCCTGTTTTTCTAATTTTGAATGCTGTATGGATATTGGTTGATATTAAGGTTGTATATTAAACTTGAATTATTGTAGTAAATGATAAACCCTTTCCTATTCAAACCCTCATTTCTATCACATGATTTCCAGTTTTCCTCAAAGTCCTTCCAGAATACAAAATCCTTCCTTTCTCATTTTTGTTTTTGAGTTTTTGAACCCCTAGACTGCTGAGTTCATTTTCTTCTGGGACTTCCTTATGTAGAATATTTCATGAATTTACTTCCCTTCTTAACTATTGCCAAGTAATCTCAGTTTGAGACCTGTTCATGTTAGGCTTCTTTTCTTCTTCTTGTTTTTAACATTTCCATTAAGGTTATTTACCTTTTCACAACAATCTCTGACCAACAATCTCTTTTGTGTCCATATCCTATCCCTACTGCTTTCCTAAAAAAGGCTGTTCTACCAATTTGTAAGCCCCTGGAGGTCAAGGAGTGTTTTATCTTTATAGCCCAAGTATAACACATGGGGCTTGCACTTTTTTTAGATGCTTAAGAAATTCTGGTTAAATTAGTTGCTTATATTCTTATGCTGATGCATAAACAGGCTCTTACTTTTTATTCTGTGTTTTTTATTTAGCTAGGTGTTTTAGTGAACTCTTTAAAATGTTTACTACAATTTTGAAATGACCATCCTTTATCTCATAAACTGTAATGATAATGTCTTTGGAAGCAAGATCAAAGTATATATTTAATCTTTCAAAGTGTGTGTATATAGGTATATAGGTATATATTTCATCTTGCAAAAAGTATAAAAGTATTTACTACTGCCTCCTTAAAACATCTTTCCTGTCCAGTTATGAAATCATTAAACATTAGCACATTAGGGGAGTGGATTTTGTTTGTTTATTTTAAGCATGTTCTTAATATTATTAGCTTTAGGTCTATATTGTAATTACACTTTCTAAACATTTTCTTCATTTAAAGGAAAAAGTTGGAGATATAACTATTGTGAAAGGACAAGCGAGAATTTGTAGAAGTCCAAGAATACCATGGTACTGGATGGCCAGGTATTATATCTATAAGCTTTTATTGAGTATGTAAACTAGTGGGTTTTTTAGTCAAAACTTAGTGAACGTTTAATAATAACAATATGCTTTTGCCTCTATAATCCATTTACTTGGAACATTTCCAAATTGAAGAACCCAATTTTGAAAATAGCCAGTGGTATTTATTGTATAATATTTTCCTGATGAGGAATGGCTGAATCATTTCTGGCTTATAAATACAATGAAATAATATGATGCATTAAAATAAGTGAATATCAGGAACAGAATAAATCTGGAAACATCTTGAATATACTTTGACGTAAAGCAAATAGAACAGAAAAAAAGAATCACTCTACGTAAGAGAATGTTTTTTTTTCTTTAACCTTACCTTCTATCCTAGAATTGAAGCTAAGTTTCAGTTCCAAGGCATAAGAGCAGTAAGAGCTAGGTATTTGGGGTTAAATGACTTGTCCAGGGTCACATAGCAAGGAAGTACCCAAGGTCAGATTTGAATGCAGGACCTCCAATCTCCAGGATCTCTCCATCCATTCAGCCAATTAGCTGTTCATGAGAATATATTTTCGTAAATTAAACCAAAAAAGGTCTAGAGAAACCAATGGATGAGCAAAAAATATTAGGAAGAATAGATTTTAAAATGTCATTTCAGAGTGTTTAACTGACTCTCCTTATTATGTAAATTCATGTTCAAAATGAATAGCATAAAAAAGACTAGAGTCTCTAAGTGTGATGATTGTTTCTAAGAGCGTCGAACCAAATTTGAGCTTCCCTAGATTTCTTCAAATGGCCAATCTATTTTAGGCTCTTCATACATCTAGTAATGATGTCCAGTTCTGATTGTATCTCTCCAGGACTTCTTAAATATTGACACTATTTTAGTGAGGAATTCAGAGTTCTTTGCACTCCTTGCTTTCTAGAATTATAGAACATACAGAAGGCAAGTATTTTGTTCAAATAACTATGGCCACTCCAAGATAGATGCAAAGTTTCTGAAGTCACAACTTATTGTCATGTTGTTCAGTTTTGTAATTCTCCCTAGGACTCCCTTTGGAGTTTTCTTGGTAAAGATACTAGAGTGATTTACTATTTTCTTCTCTAGCTCATTTAACAGGTGAGGAAACTGAGGCCAACATGACTATAAGTGACTTGCCTAAGAGGAGTTATACAGCTAATAAGTGTTTGATTTGATGACTGGATTTTAACTTAAAAGATGAGACTTTCCTGACTCTAGGCTTGACACTTTATCCAGTGTGCCACCTAACTACCTGCCATTGCTGTCATTAATATTCACAATTTAAGTTCCAACTACCTAGAGAAAATAGTAAAATATAGCTCAGCTGTGCACTTGTGATATCAAATAAGGATAGGAATTTCCCAAAGAAGTATAACAGTGACAAAGGATACTGGGTTCTAGAGGATTGGGATGATGCTGTGTCCTCTCCCTTTCCATTAAGGAGCTTCCTGTTTTAGACCTAAGTAGGTAATGACCACTTTAGTCTTGGAGAGACCAGACCACTTGAAAGAAAGAAAGGTCAGGTATTTATCTCACAGTCTTTGCTTCTTTTTGCCTTTACCCAGTAACTCTAGGAAAAATTAAAAAAAAAATTGACCAAATAAAGAAGTACAAAAGTACTCAATCTACTCTGTGAGACATCTACTTATTTCCTCTTCATAAAAGATGGGCATAATAAATACAGGGTCTGAATTCAATTTGGGGTCCCTGGACCTCTAAAATTCATAATGTTGATTTTATGCAAACACAACTTCAAGACTGATGTTGGATCATTTATGTAGGACAGGCAGTCAGAGGATTAGGTTCAAGTTTGCTGAGTTGAGCCCTAAAGATCTAATGACCACATGGAAGAAGCTGCCAGGCTCTCAGGGTGGGAAGGACAGCCCATCCTTCTACTGTTCAGGGGAGAATTATTTGTCACTACCCTAGAGCCATGATGGTGAGCCTATGGCACATGTGCCAAAGATGGCTCTCTTTGTCCTCACTGTGGACATGCACGCCTTCCATGGCAGAGTTAATTACTAGAAAGGCAGAGGGACTCTGGGGGAGCTGCTCCTTTCCCCCTCTCCATTGTGCCTCCTTGCCCCTCCATACTTTCTCCCTCCTCTGAGTGGAGTGCTCAGGCTACTACCCCTCTTTCTCCCTCCCCTATCTGGGGTAAGGATGGGGGGGCACTTGGTCTCTGGAGGGGGAGGCACAGTATGTGGTCTCTAAAAGGTTCTAAAAGATTTACCCACACTGCCCTAGAGAATCAAAGGAAGAGAACAAGCCAGAAGAAGCTTCTCCTTTTTCATGGTTGCAACAACACCCCACACACACATACCTCCTTCTGTCACAGAGCTGGAGAGAGGACCAAAGGACCCCGTACAGATCCTTTGTGGGACTGAGCTACACAATGTGGTCCATGGGAGGTAGGCGGGGCAGCTCTGGGCACGTTTCATCCCTATTACCATGACATTGACATGAGAAGACAGTCATATAGACAGACAGACATAATACAAAATTCACTATTCACATTTGTTCTAATTGCAAGTTTAGATCTTTCTTGAACCTATAATTTGAGAAAAATCACAATTCAAGAGTACTGTGATTACTTCTGTTACAATGATTGGGAGAATCATGTGGCATAAATTTGGAGTTGTGTGTTTTTATTTTATTTTTAGAGCTCATTAAATAATATTTAAGTAATTAGAGATATAGGCTAGATTCACAATTTCATTGAAATAGGGAATGCTTACACGTAATGAAAATTTCACTACCAATGCTGGCTGGCACCTCTACAACTTAATTGTCTTAAAGTGTTGCTAAACAAACTACAACTCAGGTCTTCTGGGATTACTCTCTATACTCTTGTGTTATGCTAAACAAACTACAACTCAGGTCTTCTGGGATTACTCTCTATACTCTTGTGTTAGGATGACTCTTCAGGCATGTTATCCATACCTATACACACATACACATACACACATATAAACACAAATACTAGTTTGCCCCTCTAGGCATTATATATATATATATATATATATATGCACACACACACATATATATATATATATATCATTCAGTTATTTAGGAAATATTTTCCCTAATGAATTATTCTATAGGAAGTAGAAAGATATTTCACTGGACATTTTATGTGAAAAAATCATTTATTTAATTATCTATTTAAAAAAGTATTCATCTAGTTATATAGTATCATAGAATGATTTAAAATCTTTTTCTTTATTCTGAACTTATGCATTACAAAAAATGAACATGTCACATAGAGTAGAAATGAAAAGACTTGTAGGTGAATTTAAGAATCTCTCATATGGAGCTTGTATTCTTTTTTATTTTGGTATATAATAGATTCAAAATGTATACTTCAAATTTATCCCATTTGAATCTGTTATATATGGTTCATTCTGGTCTTCTCATTTTTTTATATTAATAGTTCAAAAAGCTAGTTTTTTTTCTTTTTTATATTTTTTGAAATACTGTGCCCAAGAAGAATCACTTTTCCTCACCTCTTCACTTCTTTCCTTTTGTCCCCATCTTAAAAAAAAAGAAAAAAGAAAAAGGAAAAATTATATCAAATATATTGAGTCTATCAAAACAAATATTCATATTGGCCCTATCCAAAAATGTGTTTCATTCTACATTGTGAGTCCATCACTTTCCATTTTAGGATGTGGATAGCATTATTCATTTTACACCCTCTAAAACTCTGGTTGATCATTAAATAATTAGAGTTTACTCTGGAATGTAGAGTTCTTAAATCTTTCAGATTTGTTTTTCTTCATGATGAGAATGTGAAAAATCCCTCATGATATTGTCAAATTTCTTCATGTTAATATGATAAATTCTTTCTCTGGTTCTGTTCTTTTTGTATCAGTTCATAGAAGTCTGTCCAGCTTACTCTAGTACCATTCTGGAAATAATTTCTTATTGTGCATAATTTGTTCAGCCATTGCCCAGTAAAAACCATTCTATTAGTCTCCAATTCCTTGCCTCTGCAGAATTAAAAAAATGTCTCCAATAATTGTTTTGGTACCTTTGGGGGTCTATCTTTTTATTTCCACTTTTTAATCTCTTCGGGATATTGGTCAAAGTTTAACAATTTAATGGGGTCTAGGACCAAATTACTTACTTGAATGCCTAGAACAATCCAAAGTTCCACTAACATTAATACTCTTGTTTCTCATACCCCAATAAATGTCATTTTATTTGTAATCATCTTTGTCAATCTGGTATGAAGTAGAAGTTCAGAACTGCTTAAGTTTGCATTGCTCCAGTTACTACTAGTAAAAATTTTGGACCATTTAAGATTGATTTCTCCCTTTGAAAAAAGTGCATTTTTCCATAGCCTTTGACTTTTTGACTTTGTCATTTAATTGGAAAGATACTCATGGTTCAAGGCTTACATTTGATCAGCGTAGTAAATGGAAGGTCAGAAAGGCTAAATGACTTGCCTAAGTTGATACAACTAATTAGTGGATATTACAACTAGGTTCTAGAACTAGAACTTGAGTCCAAATCTCCTTAATTTCAAGATGGTTTGATTGCCAGTTGTATGAAACTGCCCCCTTTTCTTCCACAGTGACCTGAAATATATTATTGGGGCACTAAAAACATTAATAGAAGAAGATCAGGAATGTAGAAAAGACTTCAAAGCTATCTATGACAAGGTAAGACAGCACAGTTCCTTTATACTTCCCTCTCCCTATTAATCAAGTTTTATTGAATGTTAGTTGTGTTCACAATGATAAAAGTATTGGAAAGCAGTCAGTGAAGAATGTACCCACAATAATGCATGTGAAATAAATGCTTCCTGTTTCATTCACCCATTCTCTTGATCAATCATTTTCAATCTTACTAAAACTCTCTTGGCCTAAGAGGACTGCTTTTCATAAGTCATGAAAAGTGAATTGACCAAAACTCCCATATCACTACTCTCTGCCTGGTTTTACTTAATCACTCTTTAGAAAATCCAGTATGGAAATCGTTTGGGAACCCCAGCCTACCTACTCATCTCCTACTAATCCATGAATTATGACTACTTGATCAAGAAAAGGATCGTCAGCTGGAGTACCCTTCTTCCTTGCTTCCCTACTTCATCATAGCTATTAACTACTCTCCCTAGGTCTTGAATAAGATGGGAATCAGCAGCTTTCTTCCTTTTGATGAGATGGAGGCCCACCAGGCTTTATTATCTTCTCTGTAAATGTACCTCTGAAGTCTGCTAGAATGTAGACCTTATCATGTATTTTCCCTGTTTTTATGCTATCCTTGAAACTACTAATTGAAAGTACCCCTGGATATATGCAAAGCACTGCTAAGCTCTGGAGACATAAATAGAAAAAAACTAAACATTTCCTGGTCTTGAGACACTTTTACTCTATACTCTAATTGGGAAGTACAACATTTAAAATAAAGTTCAACTGAAGCACAAGTTGGAATGGTTCTGAACTCCTTAGGTTTCAGTGGTAGAATGGATGGGGAATGGATGGCAAGAGCCTTTGGGAACAATTTCACAAAGATTAGTTAGAGTGGTTCTGCCATCTGTCACATCAGTAAATTTTTTTTTGTATTCTAGGATTAAACCCAGTGTCTTGCTCACATATTATCAATGTATCCCTGTTGTTAGTGGATAAAGTCTAAATCCATTGCCTCCCATACTCTGCCACCAGAGGTTTCCATACTTAATTCCCAGAGTATCATGACATAAATCTTATTATGTATATATATATACATATATGTCTTTGCAGTCATATAAATCTTATGTACCCAGAGCTTAGCTGAGGACCAGACATGTAAGAAGCACTTAGTAAATACCATTTTTCTTTCTTTCTATACACACATAAATCTGTATGTGTCTGTATATATATGTGTATATATATATATAATATATACACATATATGCATAGACACATTTATTTATATATGAGTATGTGTATACATATTTATATCAATGCCTCTATCTAAGGCTAGGTTACTTATTCCTCAGACCTCCCCTAACATTCTTCTAGTTGAAAAAAGCTGTAATTCTCAGCTCTTATGGTACTTCCACCGATTTTGTTTTTGAATATCTCTTGTAGTCCATTTTATTTAAATTATAATCCTCCTAGAAGCAGAAACTGTCTTTCCCCCTTTCTATACAGTACTACACAGGAATAGAGGCTTCATTTTGTAGTGTTAGGGAGTGACCTGTATTGAAGTGATGGTCCTCTTGATGTCCATCCTGGACGTCTGAAACTCACCAGTAACATCTTATTTGCTCTTGGCAGCTCTCTGCAACTAAATGACAGTGAAGGTGTCACCTTGCCTTGAAAAACACAATTCTTAACTGGGAGAGCTTTTAAGCTTTGGATTTTATCCCTAACCTTATTCCTATCTCTATGCCTATCTCTTCTCTTCTCATTCCTATCCATATCTCCATCTCAGTCCCCATGCCTATCCCTATCCCTAATATCATTTAAATCCCAAGTCCTATCCTGATTATTATTCCCCAATAGCTACTAGTCATGAAATTTGTGCATTTTTTAATGTATAGGTACCTTATAAGGGGTTAATTTGAGAGTAAAAAAGGCCATATAAGTGGCTAGCAGATACAAATGAGTTACTTATGAGAATAGCTATGAAAGTTGGAGAGGAAAAGGATTGAATAACTTGGAAATTAATAGGTTTATTTTGGTTAAAAAATTTTAGGCTAACCGTTTTCAAGACAAACATGAAAAAGAAAAGAACACTTTCAAAGTGGATGTGGAACACAAACCTGGTGAATCAGATAAGGAAGGCACATTTTCACCATTGGACCCAATGGATTTCAATTCAGGTAAGACAGCTTGATATTCTAGACTCAACTGAAAAAAAATCAATATATATCAAGAAAAGAGAAAGAAGAGGTTGTATTGTAAATGTAGAAATTTTATTTAGGGAGTTTTATTGGGGCAGCAGGATAGCAATAGAGCATATCTGCTTTTAACATGTATCTCAATTCTCCATTTGAAAATAAAATAGTTGACAGAATCTTGCTTTTTTAGGAAAATGGAAATTTAGGAGGGCCTCATTTACAAACAAGAGAAACCCTTGGAAAACAGAAAGTCTTTATTTCTGCTGCCATTTGTTGAGTGTAATTTTTATTACATTATGGTCTGAAAAGTATGCATTTAATATTTCTGCTTTTCTACAATTGTGAGGTCATTTTTTGTGAAAGTGCCATATACTGCTGAGAAAAAGTATGCTCCTTTCCCTTCCTATTCAGTTTTCTCCAACTTTTTCTAAAGTTCTATATATCTCCTTAACTTCTTTCTTTCTTTTTTTTTTTGACTGAATTTATCTACTTCTGAGAAGGGGAAATTTGAGGTCCCCCACTGGTAACTTTTTATTACATATTTCCTCCTGTAACTTACGTAACCCTTCTTTTAGGAATATGGATGCTATGCCATTTGGTATATAAATGTTTTGTGTCATTTAAAAATTACTCTAAGCCCTTGGAGCTCCCAGGGCTTCCTGCTACAACTTCCTCCAACACCCCCACCTTCCTTTGTGGGAGGTGTTGGAGAAAGTATAAGAGAGAGATGTTTTTGGCACCTTTTGTCTCTAGAGCCTGCAGGCTCTAGAATCCTGGGCTCTCTTGGATCCTGGACTTCTCTCTCTCTTTAATGAGAGGTAGAGGAGACCTCTTTCCCTACCTAACCTTTCCCTTTCCTAATCTAAATAAAACCTAGCTATTCCAAACTCCATGTTGCTCTCTGATCTTTTATTTGAGCCCTGAAGGGCTCTGGCCAATTTCCCCATGCCAGGGCTGGGGACCGCGTCCTTTCCCTTCCACTACCTTCCTCTCTCCTTTCTCCCATCCATCCATCCTTCCTCCCTTCACCCTTTGAATTTGCTTACCAAATTTTCTCTTTTTCTTTTTTTTAAACATCACTTTTCCCCTTGGAGGTTTATGTTCAGTTTTACTTGTTATGTCGTTCTAGGTTGTAATGATAGAGATCCTTTGCCTTTAAGATGATCATATTCTTCCATGCCTTTCAGTCCTGTAATGTAGAAACTGCTAGCTCCTGGGTAATCCTGACTCTGGCTCCTCAATATTTAAATTGTTTCTTGGGGCAACTTCTAGCACTTTTTTCTGTGGGCTGGTAGTTCTGGAATTTGGTTATAAGTCCTCGGGTATTTTATTTGGGGGTCTCTGTCAAGAAGCGATTGGTGTATTCTCTCTATTTCTATTTTCCCTCTTGATTGAAGATATCAGGGCAACTTTCCTTGATAACTTCTTGTAATTTTTTTAATCAGGATTTTTTTTAAATCATGGCCTTCAGGTATTCTGATAATTCCTCTTCTGGAACTGTTTTCCATATTGGCCATATTTATAGGAAGGCATTTTAGGTTTTCTTCTACTTTTTTCACTTTTTTGGATTTTATTATTTCCTGCTTATGGTTTCATTAGTTTCTATTTGTCCAATTCAAAATTTTAAGGAGTTATTTTCTTCCTTGAATTCTTGAGTTTCCTTTCCATTTCCTTCTATTTAAAGTGTTTTTTTGTTCAGCATGATTTTTTTGCTTTTATATCCATTTGCTGAATTCTCTTCCTTGGGGAATTTTTTCTTCAGTGAATATTTCCCAAGCTCTCTTGAGTTTTTCTGTTAATTCTCATTATTTGTTTTTTTAACTTCTTCCAAGTACTCTTCTAAGGCCTGGCATCCTTTCGCACTTTTTTTTGAGGCTTCACATGTTTTCTTTTAGGCATGTTTTCTTCTTCAGTGTTCATATTTTGGTTTTTCCTGTCACTAAAGTAACTTTCTAGGTTAAGGGGCTTTTTTTGTTTTTGTTTTGTTTTGTTTGTTTTTTACTTTCCTCTGTTACCTTATCTATCTGTTGAGTTTCTTCTACCTCCCTTGAGCAGAAGGGCATATTGTTCCAAATTTTCAGAGTACTCTTCTATTATATTGAGTGTAGGGGACTGGTTTGCCTTTGTTCCTGTGTCTGTGAAAGAGGTGGCTCTGCTGGCATTCTCTGGGGAGGTTGACAACTATTTTGTCCAGCTATATTTAGCAGACGTTGACTACCAGTTTCTGTTGCTTTGTGTTTTTATCTGATCCCTACTCTGTTGCTTCACTGCCCCTGCCAAGTGACTGGGTTAGGAAGGCTCCCTGCCTTGGGCTCCAATGCCCCAGGCTTTCACCACATGGGAGTGATCAAATTATTTCCCTGTATTTCTAGTTCCCCATTTCTGCTTTCTTGTAGCTTCAGGGCTCTGCAAACACAGGGGAGGAGTGGATAGGTCACTGTGTAGTTTGAATTCCCCCTCTCTACTCCCTTGTAGCCCCAGGGCTCTGATGCCATGTGAGAATTTGTAGGTTTCCTACCTTCTCTACCAGTGTAAAGTGGCTCCACCTGGGTTCATTCCACTTCTGATTTGTTGCCTCTGGCAGAATCGTGTACTACTCCAAGATCTGCCAATGCTCAAAGATGCTGTTCTGTCTGGACTGCTCTGTCCTTTTACCCCCAATGAGACATGTTCTTCCAGCTTTTCTTTGTTTTGAGGCAATTTGTTTTCTTTTTTTGGATTAAGGGAGTGGAGCATTCTTTCTTCCATTATACTTAGCTTTCAGCAGGCAACTTTTTTCTTCAAACAAAATTTGAAGCAAATTGCTGAGGTATTATACACACATATACAAAGATACATGCATACACACATATATGTACATACACACATACACACATATATGTATATGTACATACACACTTATTTGAACACATACACACATATGCTTATACATGTGTGTGCAGATAGAATGGACTTCCTCAGTTTAAATACCTTGTTTATAGAATACTGAAAATGTTTTCTCCACACTGTAAACTTCCTGAGAGCAGAGATTGACTTTTTTTTTCTTTTCCTATATCCTCAGAGCTTTGCACAGTGCTTGGAATATATGAGGTAGTTGTTGTTTTTCAAGATCAACAGTAATATTGTAATATGTATTAACTATTATAAAGAGGAATGTATGTTTTTCAGAGTTGTAAGTTTTTTAAAATATCTTGATGAGAGATGAGATATATAATCTCTATAAGAGGAAGTAAAAACTCAGAGATTACATATTTCTCTGCCAGGAATAAGCCCATATAATGTACTTAAAGTTATTCTACCTAACTATAAGTAAATTTTCTGGGAAATGGAAAGACACACACACACAAAACACATATACACACAAAGATGCTATGTGGACTGGCACATAGACTGAAGATGGGGGGAAAGGATGGCTAAAACAAAAAAAACCATAAATTTATGAATTACCCATAGTTAAGATGAATGCTACCATAGTCTAAGAGCTGTGGAAGATACAATAAGTTGTCACATTTATTGGATTGATCTTAATTATAAATGCTTTCTGTAAGGTTTATTTTCTTATTTTATCTTCAAGACAACTCTGTGGTGGAGGTTATATAAACATAATTTTACTGATTTTACTGATAAAAAAGCAAGATTCTGGAAAAAAGACAGTTCTTTTCCAAGTTCTCCCTCCAACTTATAAATAAGCAAGTCAGGATCCTGTGGGAAGAATGCATTTTCACTTTAAAATTGTGGTACCCAATCCAAATTATAAGGAGAAAAGGAATGCATTCTTTCCCTAATTGATATGTAGCTGGTATACTTTTCTTACATCATATTTCATAATATGAGTGCCTATAATAGGGATCATCCCTTTGTTCTTTGAGGCCTTCCTATTTGTAAGAGATAATTGGACTTTTTAAGTTTTTAAAGCCAGGACTCAACTTGGCACCATTCTGATTTATGAAACAAAGATCAGTTAATAAAAAAACTACTCAGAAAAAAATTATAAGAACAGATGGGTTAGGTTGATATCTATCTACTCCAGGCTTGTGAAGACCTCTCCTGGCAGAATAGGTGGATGAGACAATTTGTTTCAGTAGCCATGAAGGTAACTGAAGCAAGCATTGTAGAGTGCTTAGAGCTTTGTTGGACATCTAAGACACTAAAGTCATTCAGGTCTAGTGTCAGTCATCCTGACTTTTGTCTTGCCATAGGATTTAGATGACTCTGGAAGAAAGAGTGAGGGCTGGCAACTTTGGTGCAATTCACTTAAATCCAATTTTCATACACAAGTTAATATATTACTGTGCTATCACTGGTACTTTTCAAACATAAGGACCACCACCCCCGTTGCTAACTGACAAATCAACATTTTTATTGACTGTCTTCATCCTTTTGTCTTTCTTAAATCTAGTTTTATCTGTTTTAAACAGTCCTTGTAGTTAGTTAATATTTTCTTGGTAGATAACTCAGATCATCAGTCTTAGGAAGGAACCTCAAAGATCATATATTTTAATCCTCTCATTTTGTAGGTGAGAAAAATGAGGCCCAGAGAAGACATTTCAGATAGCTACCTTCCCAGCTGTGACTTCAGAGTTTCTGGTTCTAAATCCAAGGCTCTCAATTCTTCACTATTCAAGATGCCAAAACCTTGGTCAGCAATAGGAACCAATTAAAGGTTGCTATTGTCCCTTGCTAATCCTAGTAAAATGCTTGTACTGTTTTACTCATTGAATTGTTTATTTTTTTAGATACTACAATCAAAAAAGAAGAACAAGGAGAAGAAATAGTAGTGGAGGAAGAGATTAGCAGAGGAAAACCTACAGAGGGAAAGTCTCAAAGGAGATTTTCCTGTTTCTGGTAAGAGATGTGCTTTTTATATATGGATAACAATGTTCTTAATAAATAAAATATTTTATTTCTGCTGGATTTTACCTCTTTGGCTATGTTTTACTTTGTTTTTCCCCTTCCTACAAAAGAACTTCATTATTTATATGAATTTTCACAATTGTTCATATCTTCCTCAAATGGGTGCTGGCATAGAAGTGTCAAACTCACAGCCTATGGAATGGCCCAGAGAGATGCATTTCTTTTTGAGTTTAATAATAACAACTTAGTATGAAAAGAATATAGGACATGGAATCTGAGTTATCTGCATTCAAAATGGATTTTTATCACCTAGACTTGTGTGATCTAAGTCAAGTATTTTCTGATCAATATGTTACAGATTTCCCATTTATAAAATGCTACAAATTGACATCTATTGTTACTTCCAGATCTAAATCAGTGACCCCATCACTCCTCGCAAGACAAATCATGTATTAGTTGTGGTAAATGTGGAGGAAGAAGAGGTAGAGTGATGATATTGTGTCATATTTACACATATTTAACATAACTGGCTTCCATAATCTTGTTTTTTTACCCATAAGCCAGGTTAGATCTCATTCCTTCTCTAGTACATGTGCCAGTATAGCATGTATCCTACAAAAAATACAACTCCAGCCTTCTATTTTTTAATTTTTTTTAATTTTTAAATTTTTTAGAATATTTTCATGGTTACATGATTCATGTTCTTTCCCTCCCCCCCAAAGCCAACCCCTTGCCCATAGCCAACATGCAGTTCCACTGAGTTTTACATGTATCATTGATCAAGACCTATTTCCATATTATTGACAGTTGCACTGGGGTGGTGGTTTAGAGTCTACATTCCAAATCAAATCTCCATCAACCCATGTTTTCAAGTAGTTGTTTTTCTTCTGTGTTTCTACTTCCACAGTTCTTCCTCTGATGTGGATAGTTATTTTTCTCATGAGTCCTTCAGAATTGCATTGCTGCCGCTAGAGAAGTCCATTACATTCAGTTTTACCACAGTGTATCAGTCTCTATGTACAATGTTCTCCTGGTCCTGCTCCTTTCACTCTGCATCAATTCCTGAAGGTTGTTCCAGTTCACATGGAATTCCTCCAGTTCATTATTCCTTTGAGCACAATAGTAGTCCATCACCAACAGATACCACAATTTGCTCGACCATTCTCCAATTGAAGGGCATACCCTTATTTTCCAATTTTTTACCAACACAAAAAAGCATGACTACAAATATTTTTGTACAAGTCTATGGTCTCTTTTGGGTATGAACCCAGCAGTGGTATGGTTGGATCTAAGGGCAGACAGTCTTTTAAAGTCCTTTGGGCATAGTTCCAAATTGCCATCCAGAATGGTCGGATCAATTCACAACTCCATTAGCAATGCATTAATGTCCCAATTTTGCCACATCCCCTCCAATATTTATTACTTTCCTTTGCTGTCAAGTTAGCTAACCTGGTAGGTGTGAGGTGGCACCTCAGAGTCGTTTTAATTTGCATTTCTCTAAAAGAGATTTAGAACACTTTTTCATGTGTTTATTGATAATTTTTATTTCCCCAGTCTCTTTTAACATGTAGCTTTGTCTTTCTTTCAGAATTGAAATTTATGAAATCTTTTATAGTGTGCATGTATTTAGGATCTTTTTTGTGTCATAGTAGAATATGTTTTGTGCTTTAATAATTATTTCCCTCTCAAATCTTGGATGATTCTAGCAATATCAAAGAATGCAATTGGTGGAGCTTCTTTTGCTTTAAAAAGCATAACAAACAAGTAAAGAATGTGCACAAGTGGGAAAAAACTGATCAAAAGGTAAATTTTCATTGTTAAATTTGTCAAAGATTTAAGTCTGTTTCCCTTTTTTAATTAATAGATAGTGAACTTTCTCTTGAATTAGAAAACTATAATTTACCTTGTATAAGGGGGTGGTCAATATTTGTCATAATTATTAATCAGTGTGCATAAAAATAAAATTACCTAATGGGCAAGGAGCAACAGTAGTGCCATAAAGGCAACTGTTTGGCCAAACCTTGAAGTCTCATTTTTGTCCCCAGAGATAATTCAAGACCTTTCAAGAAAAGGGAATGATTCAGACCTCTTAAAACATTTAATTTGTCTGTATTTGGATGTTCTAAGGTCAAGGGATAATGATTAAACTTTTTACAAAGTAATTTCACCTCAGAATATTGTTGGCTGGAAAATTTCTAAGATTATGGCAGAGTGTTGACACTTAAACTAGAGAAAAGTGCAATTTGAATTGTTATGGGCTGACATAGGTAGGAAGTGACAATATTTTAGGATAATTTTCACTCCATGAGACAGAAAAGCTCTCTGAAGGGGGGCTATGCATTATTTTAAAAAATAACAGGTAGGTAAAATGGTAAAAGTTTACCCAAGAAGTACCACTGCGAGTTGTTGGCAAAATAAGAGAAGAGATTGACTTAAGTTCATTCTCATGGTTTTATTTGAGATTGTTTGTGTATGCTTGCGCATGTGTGTGTATGCATACATCTTGATTTACCGTGCCTGTGTTACTAAGGAAAAGAACATGAGGGCTGCAGATGGGCCAATATAACAGTAAAGGAAGATAATAAATATTGGAGGGGATTGGGCAGAATTGGGACACTAGCACATTGCTAGTAGAGTTGTGAATTAATCCAACCATTCTGGAGGGCAATTTGGAATTATGAGCAAAGGGTTTTAAAAGAACGCATACCCTTTGATCCAGCCATACCACTGCTGGGTTTGTACCCCAATGAGATAAAAAGGAAAAATGCTTGTATAAAAATATTCATAGCTGCACTCTTTTTGGAGGCAAAAATTGGAAAATGAGGTGGGTGTTCCTTGATTGGGAAATGGCTAAACAAATTGTGGTATATGATGGTGATGGAATGCTATTGTATTATAAGGAATGATGACCTGCTTGATTTCTATATGAACTGGAAAGACCTCCAGGAACTGATGCAGAGTGAAATGAGCAGAACCAAGAGAATATTATACACTGAAAGTGAAACATTGTGGAACAATCTAATGTAATGTACTTTACTACCAATAGCAATACAATAATCCAGGACTTTCCTGATGATCTTATAAGAAAGAACACTATCTACATTGAGAGAAAGAACTATGGGAATAGAAATGAAAAAGAAAAACTTTATGACTTATGACTTATTACTTGTTTATATGGATATATGATTTGGGGTTTTAGCCCTATGGTAAAAATGAATAATATGAAAACAGGTATCAAGTGATAATATTTGTACAATCCAATTGAATTTTGAGATCTTCCAAAGCCTGTGTCCAATTTGTTGGAACTTCTTCCTCTTCTTCTATTTCTATTTCATTTGCTCTCTTTTCACTTCCTTTAAAGGAGCTATCAATTGTCGTTTCTTTTCTCTTTTTCTGTTGTTTACTTATATATTTTTTCCTTTTCTGTTCTGTTACTTTGAGCAGATGTATTTAATGATCTTTGATGCAAGATATTCCCCTAGCTGGCAATGGAGGTTTGTAGTTACTTTCTTTGCTCTCTGAAGACTTCTTGTCTTTCGATTGATGGTATTAAAAGCTGTATTGATTGGATTAGTCTGTACTGCTTAATCTGCCCTGAGGCTAAAACTTCGAGAGGAGAAAAATAAGTGGGGGGGGACAAGAAAGGAGTGTTTTCCCTGAGCTGAGCTGTCCAGAAGTAGGGTCCCACTGCTCTGTCCTTGTGTTTGATCTGGTTTTCTTTCCTCTTGAAGCCCTTTGTTCTCTTATCTCGGTGTGATGAAGTGCAGTCTGAGGTTTGGCTCTCTCTAAGCCACCATCTTCCAAGCATTTTTGCTGTGTTTCTCTGGCTTTTTCCTCCAGTCACATCCCCAGTGCCTGTGTTCAACTCCCCGAGTCCGGTACCAGCAAGGCCCTCTCTCCTGGCCAGTGCACCGGCCCACCCTGAGATTTCAGGGGCCACTGGAGATGCCGCACAGCACATGGGGGAGGAGTCCTGGGATTCCCCTTCTATATCCTCAGACCCGACAGTTCAAGAATTCAAGCCCTTTTCTTGGCGTATCTCTTTAGCTGTCCAGCAGTAGGTTTCCCACTGCTCTGTCCCATTGTTAGATTTGGTCCTCTTTCTTCTTGAAGCAAATTGTTTTCTATCTCGGTGTGTAAGGGTGCAGAGGTTTTAAGATTGACTCTCTGTCTAAGCCGCCATCTTCCCAGAATTCCTCCATGTAAGCTTTTAAATATTGTGTCTCTTGACCTCTAGGTACTGAATTATGCCTCTCCTTATACTGATGCCCCAAAGACATTGATGTCAGAGTGGACAGATATTGAAGTTGGTGATTGGTTGTGGAGCATTGGAATGCAAAAGTATGTTGCGAAATTTTTTTTAAAAGAATAAGTGGCCAAGAACTCCTTAAACTGGACCATGACTGGCTAAAAGTAAGCTCCAGAATTACTTTTTCTTACACATCATTAGATAACAACATTATATAATCACCTATTTTTTGGAGAGTATATAAAAACATAAAAAAAATGGGAATCCTATGTATGATTTTAAAGAAATCATTTTAACCTCTCTTTTGAATATAGTGTCAAGAAAGATTTCTATTTTAATGTGATTTGTTAACCTCCCTCCCCTTTTTTAGTATTCCTAACATGTGGTCATTCCTTTTTATTTGTATTTATTTATTATTTTTTTTAAAACCTACCATTCCATCTTGGAATCAGTGCCATGTATTAATTCCAAGGAAAAAGAGGTATAGGGTCTAGGCAAGGGGTGGGTAGTGAGTGACTTGCCCAGGACACACTTGCTAGGAGAAGAGTATGTGAAAGGGGCAGCTGGATAGCTCAGTGGATTGAAAGCCAGGTCTAGAGATGGGAGGGGGCCCTGGGTTCAAATATGGCCTCAGATACTTCCAAGCTGTGTGACCCTGGGCAAGTCACTTAATACCCATTGCCTAGCCCTTACCACTCTTCTGACTTGGAACCTGTATACAGTATTGATTCTAAGATGGAAGATAAGGTTGTTTTTTTTTTTTTTTAAGTGTATGTGAGACCACATTTGAATCAAGTACCTCTTGTTTCTAGGCCTGGCTTTCAATTTGCTAAACCATATGTCATTGTTTTTTTAGAATTCTGTGTATAAATAAAAAAATAAACAAACACATTGGTAAGCAGAAAGCAGTATAGTAGATTTTTTTTTTTAAACCCTTGTACTTCGGTGTATTGTCTCATAGGCAGAAGATTGGTAAGGGTGGGCAATGGGGGTCAAGTGACTTGCCCAGGGTCACACAGCTGGGAAGTGGCTGAGGCTGGGTTTGAACCTAGGACCTCCAGTCTCTAGGCCTGACTCTCAATCCACTGAGCTACCCAGCTGCCCAGTATAGTAGATTTTAACAGTCAGATTTATTTCACTGAAACAGATTCAAAAAGATTAATCATGGAAAATGGCAAAAATATCATTTCATTCATGGTAAATAATATCTCACTTTTTTATGAGGTTTAAATTGCAAGCCCTGGTTAGAATGACACCTTTGTCATTAACTATATCTTGATCCAAGGTACTTGATCCAAGAAACATAATAACTTACTAGACAAAAATAAAACAAATTCTACTTGGATTCATTTATTTCTAAGGAAATAGAATTTTGATGGTTTTTAAAGTATAGCTTCTCTCATAACAGGTTTCTAGTATTTTCCTAAAATTCCATATTTGATTTAAGTCCATTTGAGCTGTAAATCTGATATTCTGACCATTTAATTTGAATTAAAATTTTAATCTTAAAAATAAATAATTAATATGTTTAATGATTTATTTACTAGTGTTTGACATTCATTATTTTAATTAAATAAAATGAATGTTTAATTTAATTCAATTTTTAATTTTCTAATTCTTTTTTTTAATTTAAGGTTGTTTCAATAACACAACCATCATTGGGCTCCTAATCAGATAAACAAAATAACAATGCATGAGAAATTGTACTTACAAGTATAATCATGATATAAGAAGTCCCAAAACTCTTTTCACAATGGTCCACTATTATGCTAATTCCTTAATGTATTTTAGGATTGTACAATATAATTTTTTACTTCATCCAGATCTTTGGAATATTTTTATATTGATGGAAAATCTTAGTTCTTCTGAAATGATTCTATGGCAGCTTCATTTTAAGGTTCATTATGTAAAGTATTAGAAAATATATCCATCTGAATCAGTACATGCAAAATGACACTTTTAATTTTCTTTCCAAAGCATATTGGTATCAAGACAAAGGAAGACCGCCAGAAACTACTTAAGGGGGTATTAAGAAAAGAAAAAGACAGGAAAAAATCAATATACTTTAACAAGGAAATTCATGGGAAGACGAAACAGTATCTGAAAGATATGGCAAAAAAGAGAAAAAACGTAATTACTTTTGTTATATTAACTTTTAATCATTTCACTTCTATGTAAGTATTGTTTTGATAGAGGATAATTTTGCACAGGTTAATAATTGTTAATATCATACACATAACATACTTATATTGTATATTTGAATAAAATGATTATAATATACACATATGCTCTTATTTTTGTGAGAACCAACAAAAGTCTGTCATTTTCAGTTGTGATCAACTTTTCATTGCTACTGTCTAGACCAGAAGCTGTCTCACACACTCACTTTTTACTACTTTATAATCCCAGAGAGCTAAATAGGCTTTAGTCAAGCTTATTATACTTTGTTAATTTTGCTTCAGAATCTACATATGAACAAAAGAAATAAATGCATATAAAAATCTGTACACATTATAGATTTCCTGTAAGTATATTAGGTTCTCTATAGGTTTTTTTTTGTCATAATCCTCTCCAAATCATAGCTTAGGAGCTACAAAGTATTGTTTTATATTTATCACTCTCATAGAATGCAGTTTAGTTTTCCATCCAAGTATTTTAAATAACAAAGAAAATAACTTCATAAAATTTCTCCCTAAACTTTTAGCTTTTATTCTCTCATAAAGGTATAAAAGTTCAGTGGGAAAAGGATACCTACTTAGGATTCATACATAGGGGCACAGGAAGCACTTATGGCAAGTGATGCTTCGGGAGATGATTTACAAAGATATGTGTGAACAGAACTCATGTGGGAGGGCAGTGAAAAAGAGCTAATAGATGTCCCAAAACTGTCCTCTTTAAGGACATTGCAATATGTCGGGTATCAATTGATGGTACGTGATCAGCCTGGATGTAATCAGAAAGCCAACTGGACAGGACCCTTCCATTTTTTGATGAGTCAAAAGCTTTCTTCACCACACACAAAAAAAAGACTTTCAAAATATGTTTTCATGTATGTGTTACTTGATGCAAAAAGTAGGAAGCCATTTCTGGCTGACCAGATTGAAAGAGTAGAGCTCCTTGAGATGTCTGCTACTGAGTAAATCATTATTATTCCTTCAGAAAAGATAAAAAAAACTTTGTAACAAAAGTCAAGAGACGAAAGCCTGTTAGTAGGCTACCATTAGCAAAGTGGAGAATCCTTGGTAATAGTCTCAATGTCAAAAGATATGAGCATTTTATTCATTTTATGTGCTTTCCCAAATGACTGTACCGATTTACTATTTCCCAATTCCATCAACAATACACCAGAGTGCCTGCTGTCCCACAATCCCTTTCATGTTAATTCTTCCCATATTTTGTCATCTTTGTCAATTGATTGGATGTGAAGTAAGACTTCAGGATAATTCTTATTTGAATTCCCCTTATATTAATGATTTAGAGCAATTTTTCATATATGGTTCTTTATATTTTATAATTCTTTTGAGAACTCATATCCTTTGACTTATTTTTTGGGGAATTTTGAGGTTACATATATGTATTTACATTAATATATATGCATATGTGTATATATAAAATTATATGCAGTTATATAACATCTGAATATATAAAAATCTAAATATATGTTTGTATATATGTATCATTGTATCTATTGTATTAGATAAAATTTGTATCTACATTCAGTTTCTTGTATATATCTGTATCATATATACATATATCTATAGATATAGTTATATGTATGCATATTTGTATATATTTATTCATATGTATATAATTTAAAACATTCTCACTTTCCTTTTTGTCATGGGTGAATCAAATTTATTTATACAGAAGTTTTTCAGCTTATTTCCTATTTTCTGTAATTGCCTCTAGCATTTGTTTGCTTAAGAATATATTTCTTGCTCATATCTGTGAAGGGTATATAATTTTTTCTTTAAATTTTTATTATATAAAGGTCAAATATTCATTTAGACTTCATTGTGGAATATGGTTTAAAATGTTACTCTTAAGCCTAATTTCTACCAAGTCATTTTCCATTTTTTCCCCAACAATTTTTATCAAAGGTTTTTTCTCCAAGTAATTTGCTACCCAGTTTTTCAAACACTGGATTGTTTAGGTTCATCATTCATCATTCTTCATTTTCTGCCTTTCCTTCTGATCTACCTTTCTATTTTTTAATCATTAGTATATGGATGGCTTTGATGATTGCTGCCTTATAATAGTATGAAGTCTAGACTCAATATTTAATTTACAGACATGATATTTCCCTGTCTTTATTCATTATTTCCCTTGATATTAGTCTTTTGTTTTATTTAATCGAGTTGTTATAATTCTACTGAATTTTATAATGTAACCTTTTAAAATCTGATTGACATATCTCCAGAAATGGTTAACTACAGTAGCACTGACACTTTCATTATATTATGATTACCAGTCATGAATAATGAATATTCCTCCAGCTATTTATAGTATTCTTTTTTCCTTAAGGAACACTTTATAATATTATTTATACAATTAGTTTGTATATTTTAATAGTTTGATTCCAATATATTATTTGTAGCCACTTTATAGTTATTTACAATGTGATTTTTATCTCTATTACTACCCATTACCCAATGGCTATTATATAGAAATAGTATTGATTTTTTGAGGGTTTATTTTGTAAGATGTAAGTTTTCATCTCAGTTACAATATCTCCTGATTTTTTAGGATTTTCTAAATCATCTATCATGTTATAAGCAAATAAGAATAACTAGGTACATTCCTGTTTTCCTATGTTTAGGTCCTTGATTTGTCTTTCTTATTGCTATTGTTGTATTTCCAGAACAATTTCAAATAATATTGGGGAGAGGGGGTATTTTTTCATTACTCTTATATTGGGATAGCTGCTTAGTGTTTCTCAGTTTCATTATGATGTTTATTTTTTATTTTAAATATTATTGTGAATACATACATATATAAGAATACATATGTGTGTGCATGTATCTACTATATTTAAGGTCCCTCCATGTATAGTCAGTGAAGGGTAGTTTAGCATAAATATTTGTTGTATATTTTGACGAAGACTTTTTCTGTATATTAAAAGATTATGTGGTTTGGGTTGTTTTCCTTTTCTATTTGATTGTCTTTATTCTTTTTCTAAAGTTGAACTGTTTTTTGTATCCCTGGCATAAATCTAATTTTTTATCACAAATTGGTTTTTGGATCAATCACTGTATTTTGTTGACAGAATTTTCCTTAAAATTCTTTAATTAAATTTCATTAAAAGTCTGTACTTCTGTAATTTTTCCTTCCCTTGTTTAGGTATTAGAATTATAGTTATTTCAGTGAAATTAGTGAAATCTAATAGTGCTTTCTCAATGTGTGAAGATATTTTGTGTGTATTGTGATACTAATTATTCTTTGAAAGTTTGACTCAATTTATGACCTAGAGTTTTTCACAAACATCCCCTGAATTCCCACTTTGGCATGGCGTTTCATTTATACTTTGATTTCCTTCTCTCATTTGGATTATTAAAGAACTTTATTTCGGATTCCGTTAGTTTGTATATTTAACATTTTTGAAGATTTTTTTTCTATTTCTTTTGTATTTTCAGTTTTACTAGCATAAAATTGCATAAAGTTGGAAATTATTTTGATTTATTCCAGTTTTGTGATGATTTTATTACATTTTCTAGATTCTTAATTGGATTTTCTTCCATCTTTCTAATCATATTGATGAAGGTTCATCAAATTTGTTAATCTTTTTCAAAGAATAAACTTGTAGTTTTATTCATTATTTCTATTCATTTGTGGATTTTTTATTTAGTTTTCTCTGATTTTTCATGGTTCATTTCTCTATATTTTCTATGTTATCCTGTTTTCCTTTTGTTTAGTTCTAAGTTTTTCAAATTAATGTATAATTCATTAATCTTTTCTATTTTTGTTACTGCATATTTATAGAGAATATATTTTAAATTTTTTATTAGCTGCATTTCAAATATTTTAGTATTTATTTCATCTTTATCATTTCCAGTTGTGCATTTCTTGTTTTTTGACTTGGGATGCCTAAAAGTTTATCAACTGAAAATTCATTTTGGTTTTCTAATTTATCTATATCTCTTAAAATTATTTTCTGTTTATTTTTCACATTTTTTATATTGCCTTTGATTTCTTGCTACCCATATATAAAAGTTGGGAAATGAATTAATAATAAACTTTTTATAAAGGTATATTGTCAATCAAATTTCCACATTGGTCATGTTGAAAAAAATATGAATATATTATTCTGTGCTCTTGAGCCTTTCCTTTGTCAAGAGATAAATGGTAGTATGCTTTTTTCTTTAAGCTTCTTGAATCATGGTTGGTCATTACACTGATTATAGAGTTCCTAATTTGTTTAGTGTTTTTGTCATTACCTGATTGTTCTCCTTGTTCTGTTCACTTCCTCTCCTTTACACATTACAAATCTTCCCATTATTCTCTCAAACCTTCCCCTCCATTATTTATTGAAACACAATAACATTCTATCACATTTCCATTACATAACTTTGTCATTCCCCAATTTGTGAGCTTGCCTTCAAAATTTCTATTCTTAGCCACATTAAAAAGATATATGATATATTAAAATATATATAGCTAAGTATATATTTTATATAACATATAAAGATAAATATATATTTATATGTACAACTATCACTCCCTTCATCTGGCCTCCCTCTAATTACCCCATTTTCCCACAGTAAGGCCAGCTACATCTCTCACGATAGGTTCCAACGGGTAGTATCCTTTTTTATATTTTTTAAACTTTTACCTTATGTCTTAGTATCAATACTAAGTATAAATTCCAAGGCAGAAGAGTGGTAAGGGCTAGGCAAGGATGAGATCAGACTTAACATGGATTTAATCCAGGAAATTTACTTACAAATCTATCACTGAACAATGGAAAATGTTCTGTTGTTGCTTTTAAGCATCTCCCAGCCTGGACACTAGCCCCCAGACTTCCTGTATGTGACAGGTGCTTCTAAACTTTTAAAATTCAGAAGCCTAGTCATCTGCATTCCTTTTCACCTAAAAGAAGACAAAAAAGACAAAAAATGAAAAAAAGTCACAGCATGGCAACATATTCCCAACTTTAGCTCAAATCCAAGTAGGACAGGATCTGAAAGCCCTACATGGTAACTGATCATCCTTACATCCTTACATCCTTACACAGTACAGGAAGGAAAGGGTCTGACCATGTTTCCCCTGGTCACTTTTGCATATATCCCAGTTCTACAGCCCATCAAAAAGGTTCCTCTTCACCACATTGCTAGAGGACCCAAACCAAATGCCTTCAAATACTCCATAGTCTACAGGGAGATCAGCCTATGCCAACTCATAGACTGGTCTGTTTGGCTGGCTTTCCATTATAGTCACAAAAAATATGAAAAGTATTACAAATGCATAAGATTAACCACTATTTCATAATGGAAAATCATCAAAGAATTGAAACTATAGTTCTCAAAAGAAAAATTGTAAGTTATCATCAACCTTATTAAACATTACTTCAAATTATTAATAAAATTGTATGCAATAACACAAATTGGGGAGGCTTTATCTCAGATTAAAGAAAAGGATGACAAAAGGTCAGAACTGCTGATTTTGGAGAGGGTATACAAAAATTAGCACAATATTATAGTTCTATCTTTCATATGGCATATCCATTTGGGAAAACAACTTGGAATTATAATTTTTAAAAAGTGGCTTTAAATATGTCTATGGCCCTTTGAATCTTTTACTCTCAATCATACATTCTCAAGAAACCAAAAACTAAAAAGATTGCCCTGACATCTAAATATTCATTATACCCTTTATGTGTTTAGTGGCAGTTAGATAAAGAAGTGATTAGAGCACTGGGCATGGTGTCAGAAGACACAAGTTCATAACTAGTCTCAGTTACTTACTTGTATGATCCTGGGCAAAACACTTAAACTAAACTCTGCTTACTTCAGTTTCCTTAATTGGAAAATAGGGATAACAGGACCACCTACCATGTAGATAGGATCAAATAAAATATTTGTAAAGTGCTTTGCACAGTGCCTGGCAAATAGTGGATGCTATGTAAATGCTCTCACTGTCCTCAAGCCATGTTCTGGAAAATAAATGCAAGTTGTTTCTGATAACAGTTACCCTTGGTAAACCACTACTATGCTTTATGGCAGTGATTGTGAACCTTTTAGAAATGGAGTGCCAGGCTCTGCCCCTACACCCCACCCCAAGCAAGTACCACCCCCCCCCAGACATCATGTCATACCCCTCTCCCCCACTGAGTCCCCAGTTTGTCCCTCCCCTCCCATTACTCCGCATAGAGGAGGGAAAAAGCACTCCCATTGAGCTGTTAGAGAGGGACAGGTGATGTGAAAAAATGTTAGGTGTCAGTTGTCAGTCAAGTTATTAGTTATTCTTGGGTCCAGGATAGGGATAAGAGAAATGGGATTGGGACCCAGGAAGGTCAAAAGACAGACTTACAAAGGTCCTCATGCTGATCAGTGACAAAGTTTAATGATTTGGGGTACATACTTATAGAGAAAATGATGTAGGCTAAGGGATTAGGTAAGTTTTTGCAGAGACAATGGCTAGTAATGATTTACAAGAGAGAGACAATGAATGTAGTTTACCTCAGTGGTTCTAAACAGAGTTTTCTATAGGTGATAATTCATTATGTCAATGTGTAACCATCTAACAGAGTTTCTCAATAGAATCCCTGCATCAGTAATTTCTTGAAAGGACATTTAGTATTTGGGGAGGAGTTGGATTGAGTTCTCATGCTGAGGGAGGCAAGCTATGTGTCTGACTACTTTTAAACTATGGCTTCTACCCAGAGACCTGGCAAGCTGGATAAAATAGGCATTCCCAAAGTCTTGCTTGATGGAAAGCTCCTGAATCTTCCCACAGTCAGGCACGATGGGGAGGGGAACAGCTTCTCCAGAGTCCCTCTGCTTTTCTATAACAAACTCTGGGGAGGGGAGGCAGCCGTGTGCCCACAGGGAGAGCTCTGCATGTCATCTTTGGCCATCATTCCTCTATGGTGTTTGCAGCTATATGCAGGAGAAAAGGTTGGTCTAGATCCATAGAGATTAATAGTGGCACAGATATGAGATAGCTGACCAAGCCTTTGAAAAGTTGTACATTTTTTTTAGTGCATTAATGTCTAATCCCAATACCTTCACAGAATATGAAATCAATTGGCTGTTTTAATGTCTTTCTTCAGTCATCTACTCACAAGTAAGGTCATTCAGTAGTTTAGTAAGGACAGCAGCAGTATAATATAGTTCTAAGTTAAATTATTCTCTTAGCTTTGAACCTGGCTGTCTTGATAGGTGGCTGCCATTGTTGTCCACTATATACTGAATTCTAGCTCTGGTCTCACTTCATTTTAGTTCTCACAACAGCCTTGACAGATAAAATGCTGTCACTGGCATATCCAGAGCCTACCTCCTCTTTGTCTTTCTACTTTCCAATTTGGAAACCAATTCCATTACTGCTCCTAGAAAAGGTTCACCCCTACTTAACTCTGTGACTCTACTCAGCATGCCTGCAAATTTCCAAACCAAAATAACAGCTCTTAGCTAATACTGACTAACATAGTTTATCTCTATTTGAAGATAAAATTCTTGTGGGCAAGGTATAACTTTGATTTTGTATTTCTAATGCTAGAAGTAGACCTTGGCAATTCCAGGTAAGTAAAGCTCTCTTTAGTTATTCTTTCCTCAACAAATTAAAAAAGAAAATAATTTGTAGGAAAGGCTGATAACTTGAAAAAAGTACATTGACTATGTAATTTTAGGTACACATTTTCTTCTCTGCTTACACCTTGTAAATTTTATATGATGTGACCTATATTTTGGATAGAGTCTAAGCAGAATATAAACTTGACCTCTTACCTTGAGTTAAACTATAACTTTCATTAGTCCTGCTTCTTCTAGTGTCATTACAAAGGTTTGAGATCACCTAGGGATACTCATATATCATTAAAATTCTTGTCCTCAATTATTTTTCCCAGTATACACTAACAATGGCAATTGTCCCTTTGGTAGCCTATTTTGCTAAAAATGGTAAAAATACACAAGATGAAAAAATCTGCTAATGTCATAGGAATCTGATAATATTCACATTTCAATTCTACTACTGTGAACCACTGACTGGAAACCATCAAGGGCATCTTGACTTTTTGAAATTATAATATAGACTTGCTCAAAATTTCTCGGTCTGTGTCTACAAGTATTTTTGCAGTCTTCTTCTGTACCACTTCTGTATATGATGATGCCACTGATAAGCAATTTTTTGGATGGTTTTTTACTAGTTCTCAGATAAAGTAATTTTCTCAGATTATTCTTGGCAGTGGACAGTGAATTGGGTTTTATGTGTATTTCCATAATTTGTTTTATGCATTGACAACACACCTTTGCTCCTGCTGAGATTCTGCCTCAATGAAGCCTCCATTCTTCCAGTCATAAGGAATAACAAACATAAATTTTGATGAGAAAGAATAGCCAGTGCTTTCTTGATGTTTATTGTCCCCAATTCCATCTTCCTATACTGCTCACATACAGCCCAAATCTGTCATTGAAGTGTGAAGGGTACTGGGTCAAAGCTACTTGTTAGCAGTAAGTTGTTAGTACTTTAAATGATATGCAATTGTATCCAGTTAATGTTAATGTATATATTCTAGTAATATTTCATGGATCTTGTTTGTAGTTAAGGGATTTTTATGTATGAGCTTTAAGACTATATCATTTCATTAAGACAGCTACATTAACTAGCAAAAGGCTGCAAAATCAAACTGAGACCTACCTATGCTTTACAACCTTGTTGATTTCTGCTTAGTTTCTACTATGTCTACAAATTCTAGATATACATTTGATTATATGTGTAGGAAGAATGCTTAACTTGATAAACTAATAACTTCAAATTTTCTGTAAGATAACTCAAAAATGGCCTTCAACAGGATTAATGTCATTTTCTTGGCAATAAGATTTGTTTGGGATTCTATGTTTTAAATGCATGATAATATTGAGCTATGGTAAATTTCTCCTATTGTGCTTTTGGGAAACCATATTATAAAAATGCTGTTAATTTGAGATCAAAGTAGGAGAAGAGCAATTATTTTATCTGGATAGCAGAGTGTGTCCTTCTGGTGCCCTTACTTATTAGAGGAAGATTTTCTAATTTATTTGGAAATTCCAATGTCATGTAAGAAGTACTAAGTAAACTCTGGTGTCCTCAAGTTTGGAGTGGAAAGTGGTGATAAGATAAAGACATGATAGGATAAAAATGTACAAGTTTTATTGCTAATGCAGGAGCAAACTTCTTTTGGGGGAAAGCAACAAGATTAGACTGTTTCTACTTTAGAAGATGGAAAATAGATCATTGGCTTTCAAATATTTCATTGGATAAAGAAACATTTAAAACTTCATGTAATAGTTTTAATAATTGCCTTAGTAATCTTAAAACTTCTGCTCTTGGGCCAATTAAAAACAATGAAAAAGATCAATTAATAATGATGTTTATAGATAATATAATTTAAATTTTATCCTAGAGGTAATAGAGGACTACTGATATTCTTTCAGATCCAATTGAATATTCACAGATACTTGCCTACCTATAGATGTCTTAATCCATAGGCATTTAATATGTTTTAGTAATAGGTTTGGATATATTTTATTTAAAAGTTTTAGATAGGTTTTAATAACCATCTTTGGATATGATTTAGTGGTCACTGAAAACTTCTCATGTTGGTTTGTGGCTCTCACATATTGTACTATACCTGAAGATACATATAGAAAACGGACACACATTTGGTTAGGAAAAGGAAAATATTTATGGTCTTGAGAATGACCATAATAGAACCCCTTAGGAAATTTCATACTGGCTTCTAATAGTCACATACTATTAAAATAGTTTTAGGAAAAAAGTTTATTTCAATTTCTTGAAGCTTACACAAATGACTGGTTATTTGTATCATTTCAATATGTGTAAAATTTTTAAATGGATATAAAACAATTTGAAAAAAATATGAAGTCTCCAGTATGACTTAAGTGCCTGGTTAAAAGGCTAATTTACAAATGGGGACAACACTAAAAAGTTACTCATTATAAAGAGTTGGTTTTGATATTGTAGCTTTTTTTGAAAATTAAAACTAAACCATTTTCTAAAGAGCTATATTGCAACTTATTTTGTGGATTATTCTTAATGGGAGATTGATTATTTTTATCTGAGCCCTCTAATAACATGAAGAGACAAAATTATTTGCATGCTGATTCTCCCTCTACATTCATATGATGTACAGGATTCAGGTAAAGACAGAAAAGGACAGGTGGTACGTGAAGACTGAAATTTTCCATACTTTCAGAAGAGCTACAGACAGCACAATATGATGTTTCTCCTATAGTTCTGTTGATTATAAAGTTAACTCCATAAAGTTTTAACACATTTTCCTTGCATTAA
Source organism: Gracilinanus agilis (assembly GCF_016433145.1). Lineage (NCBI taxonomy): Eukaryota > Metazoa > Chordata > Mammalia > Didelphimorphia > Didelphidae > Gracilinanus > Gracilinanus agilis. The sequence continues at coordinate 389,037,204 of NC_058132.1, read as the reverse complement.
CTGAGGACTAGAAGGATCAGTGTAATTCTATTTTTTAGGCTTTATGGAATTATACTAAATCTTTTTGCTAACAGAGTAAGGGAGTAGTTAGGAAGAGGGGAGGGGTAGGATTAAGGGGCAAGAAAATGAATTCTGATTAGAATGTTAAGATTATTTATAGCACATTGAGTATAGAGAGCAATTCTTACTGTGGGTGAGGTCTTTTGAAAGATTTGATTGTTCCTGTTCCTGATAGAAGGGATATATCTATATATCTATATCTATATCTATATCTATATCTATATCTATATCTATATCTATATATCTATATATCTATATATATAAACAGATATGTAGGTAGAGATAGAGAGCACAGTGAAAGCACTGCAGCCAGAAAGAAGAACAACATGAACAAATTGGTCCCAGGAGGCTCAAACAAGGAACTTTTGCAATAAAGTAAGTAAATCAGTTAGATTGTATTGGAAGGAATTTTTAGTGGAATAAAGGCTGAACATATGATTGAAGTCATATTGTGGAGGGCTGTAACTTAGAATTTTATTCATATGAGGCAACATTTTTCACATTGCCAGTCATAGTTGGTTATGATCTGAAACTACATAAAGACACAGAGTAATTGCTGATGCAATGATAGAACCATTATTCCCAAATGGGAGAAATTGTATAAAATATACCTAGGTACACTAAAAGAGAGAACTTTTCTAAAGCCAAGGGAATTCTAGAAACTGCAGTCTGTGTAAGCTTGACCTCAATCTAAAGCAAAACTGGCTATTAGACAGATATGGCTCATGTCTCCTTAGTAAAGGAAAGCTGTGGTCACAAAAAATCCAATATGAATTCACTAAAAATATATACACTCAAACATAAAAGTCTATATAAGTAAATACAAAAAGGTTACTTACTTTTTTATCTGTTTGTTATACTGGGAAAACAGGAATAATAAGTAGCAAATCTAAGATCTCATTATGAATTGGATCCAACTCTTCCCTGGAGAGGAAATCCCTTTACAAAATTGTCAAGAAGATGTCATCCAGTCTGTCCTTAAGGATAACCAGTGATTGGGAACCCACTATTCCACTTTGAAAGTAAATTGGGCAAGTGGAGCCAAGATGGAAGAAACACATCAGGAAATACAGAAATTCATCCAAATGGAACTAGACAATTATCTAAAATACAGATAAAGAATTTTTTAAAGTCACATTTTTCTAGCCTTGTAGCAGGAGAGAAAGAGGACTCTTCATTGAGACTGGAAACTTCTACCTCCCTTAGATTACTCCCCTTCCCACCACCTCTTTTCTTATTCCCCTCCTGCTTCTCTTTAGAGGAAAATAGATTCTATACCCCCAATGAATCAGGCTGTTCTTCCCTCTCTGATCCAATTCCAATGATAGTAAGGTCCAAATAATACCAGTCACCACCTTCATCCTTCCCTCCATAGTAATAGTATTCCCTATCTCCTGTGCCATTTTATGTGATATAATTTACTCCATTTCTACTTCTCTCATCCCATTTCTCTTAGTACCATCCTCTTTACCACTGTTAGTTTTTAAAAATATTCTAAATAGCTTACTATGACAATCTCTGTCTATGTATACTTCTATTATGATAATGATGATTTTAAGAGTTACAGATATCTTTCCATATAGGAATATAAACAATTTGACCATGTTGAAGCTCTTAAGTTTTTTCTCTTATTTACCTTTTTATGCTCCTCTTGGATTTTGTATTTGGACATCAAATTTTCTGTTTAAGTCTATTGTTTTCTTCTGGAATGCATAGAAACCTATTTTATTAAGTGGCCTACTTTCTCCTGAAAGAATATAGTCAGTTTTGATAGGTTATTATCATTTCCTTGGACCAATTCTCATTTTTCAAGTATTATTTTCTTCAGGAATATTTCGCACTACTTTTAACTTTTTGCCAATTCTGATTTTTTAAAAAATTTGTTTCTTATGTATTTTGTGCCTCCTTTGCCATGTTTTTAAATCTCTTTTCATTATGTTCTTGGGTTGTTCTCTCATTAATTTTCTCAATTTTTTTGTCTTCTGATCTTATTTTATTTTTAAAATACAATTTTTCTTTTTTAAAATCTATTTCTTTAGATCTTTTAGATTTTCTTGGAGGCTTCTTGTAGTCATTGTCTTTTTCTGAATTTGTATCTTGAACAACTTCCCTGAGTCACCTTAGTGGTTACTTATGATTAGATTCTTTTGGTTTGCTCATTTTTTAACACATTTCTTGATGTTGTACCTTAGGTTAGAGTTGGGCACAATCATTTTTGATTTAATAGTCCAATAATATAGTTTGCAAAGAAAAATACAGCTTAGGGTGGTATTAAATCTTGCTGGCAGGCACTTTGCCTTTAAGCTACCAAGCCCACCATACCCTGCTTCATGTAAGCATAAGATAGTCAGTCAGGAGGTGGAGGGCTGCCTTTGGGGAATATGATAAGACAGAAGGTGGAGTTTTGCTCTTGGGGTACCTAGCTAGGTGCGATGACTATGTCAGTCATCTGGCTGCTGACTCCTAACATTAATAGGAATTGTCAATAAAAACAATTAGCCCCTGACCCCTTATTGTAAGAAGGCTTGGAAAGGTCAGTCATATAATAGATATTAGTTTACCACTCAGTGATTATTTCTGTACTTTCCAGCTTATTCAGCACTTGCATCATTAAGAACTTCCCATTCCAAAGATTTATTTTCCTCCTACTTTAATTTTTGACTGTATTTTCTGTCTTTAATACAACACTATGCCATCAGATTTCTATGCATAAGAAATGGCTATCTCCTAAGGCTTGGGGTCTTTGGTCTTGATCTTGACCAGAGTCTGACTTTATTGTGAGACCAGGCTTCTCCCAATAAACCTATTATTAGCTTGAAGACTGTATCGGTGTGATAATTTTTCACCACAAAATGCAAATTAAAATAACTCTGAGGTACAACTACATATCTATTAGATTGGCAAATATGAAATAAAGGAAAATAATAAATGTTGTAGAGACTATGGCAAAACTGAAATACTAATGTATTGCTGGGGGAATTGCAAACTGATCCAACCATTCTGGAGGGCAATTTGGAATTATGTCCAAAGGGCTATAAGACATTCAGTAATACCACGACTAGATCTGTAATCCGAAGAGATTTTTTAAAATGTGAAAGGACAAACTTGTACAAAAATAGTTATAGCTGCCCTTTTTGTGGTATCAAAGAAGTGGAAACTAAAGGGGCATCCCTCAATTTGGAAATGACTGAACAAACTGTGATATATGATGGTGACAGAATACTATTGTGCTATGACATTAACAGGATTTCAGAAAGAGCTGGAAAAACATACATTAATTGATGCACTGAAATGAACAGAACCAGGAACAGCGATATTATGGAATGATCAAATTTGATAGACTTAGCTGCTCTCAGTGATACAATGATTCAGACAGCATTTCAGAGAGATAGTCATAAACACAGAAGAGAGACATAGGATGATAGGGGATGGAAGAAATAAGTGAGGAGTTTTTGAGGATAAGCCTGAAATGTTTGTTTTTTGCAGGCAGTAGGGAAGTAGCCAGCAGACAGAGAGAGACTGAGAATAAGTCATAGTGTGGGGACAGATTCCATTTCCATTGCTATGTGGACCGGATCTCAGTCTCTCAGTAAGAATTCCATTACCTGCTTATTTTCTTATTGGTGGTTTGGACACTGAACCCAGACCTCAGATCTATACTCAGATGCATTTTCTCTCTTTTCTTTCCTGTCCAAATTGGACTTCAGAATCTAAAATAAGGCTTACTTTTTGCATATTCTCCCCATACACTTTTCACTTCTCTCATCGATGGTTGTGAACCTATTTTTTTTAGTGTTCACAGGATAAGGTCAGGGGTTGAACCAAAGGGATGTTAATAGTAGAAATTTCTTAGGCAACAAGGAAGGTGTTAGGTTCTAGTAGCTCCAACAGGAGTTCCTATTACAACTTTCCAAGTTAAAGAAATCCAGGGTTCACCTACCCATCCCTGCTCAACCTAGGTAACTTCCTTTACAATTTCAAAGGCTTTTGTTGGTCTTTGACACATCCTCATTTGCTAACATCTGGCAAATGTGTAATATGTAGAACAGAAATTGGTGTTGAATACAAACATTCCATAACCTTGGGAAAGGGTTCATGCCTCTTATTGCTCCTCACTTATTTTATTGTCCTTTTCAGGATTCATCAGGAATCCAGATTCTATCTAGGCTAATTGTCCTTCTACTGAGAGCCATTATTCCACTTAATATGGGAATGAAGCATATTGTTCCATCAGGCAAAGTTTTGCTGTCAAATAAAAAGAAAATAATAGAAAAGCATACATGGTAATTCTCACTTAGATTCCTTGGTTCTTTAATGGCTCAGCTCAAGCACCACAAACACTATGAAATGTTTCTTCATCTTTCAACTTTTTCCCTAGTAACTTCCATCCTAGAATTATACTGTATTTTGTAGTTCATATTAGCATATATATATATGTACAATATATATATATATTCCTTCTTATTTAGTGGTATCAAATGCAAATGGAAATAGACCATTAAATGGTACATTAGGATCCCTGTAGACATCATGTTTGTGACTTAGAGAACCCTATAGCCATATTACCTGTATTTCACTTTTTATATCCTGTTAACTAGTTTCCAATTATATTTTAATCTGGTCCATCATGCAGTTTGTTGGTGTGTGGCACTGTGTTTCACACCTCTGGACTAAATCATATTATTCCCCTTGAGGGCAGGGACTGGTTGTACTGTTGTTATCAAGCGCTTGGTGCCTACCAAATAGCAGACTAATAATAAATATTTGTTGGTTGACTAGATTGATAGGTGCGATTGGATGCATACTTGTTGCTAGGGAAGCTTGTTCTGAAACATAGGGAGTGAGACATAAGTTTCAACTGAAAGAAAAAGAAATCTGCATATCAAATGTATAAAGGTGGTAAAATGGAAAGACTAGGTAGACCTGGGCTGAGGTATCTGTCAATCTTTTCAGGTGTTTTTTGAGTTTTTTTTTTAAAGCAAATGAAGAGAATGTATTAAGGATAAAAGATCTGTGGTTCCCTCATAGGCCAAACACTCAACAGCCAATAAAAGATGATTACATCATAGAGCACTTATGATGTTGTGTCACATCACCAAGGTAACAGAAGGGATGATGATAAAGGGTGGGGACTGAGGAGATCATTTCTGAAAAGGAAAAAAATGAGGTAGGATGTGTTATGGTTTAGAGGGTGGTGACAGTTTGATAAATTGTGAATTTTGTGTAATATATAGAAGTTTGCTGTGGATTATTTTGTGGTAGAATGGTTTATCATGGAATTGATAAAGACATTTTTCTTAAACTCTTGAAGAACTCATTGATAATTTTCAACAGTGGCCTAAGATTTCTAAAGGGGATCTCTGAGGTTTTGTCCAATTTCAAGAAACTTAACTTCATTGAGGAATTTATAAATATTATAAGATACTATAATAGGTTATAGGGAAAGAAAACATGTCATTACCAATACCTTCCAATGTATTTTCAGTTTCATATAATTTTCACTACTTTAGTCATTTATCTAATGAACAAATATAATAATGTTACTGGAGAATTAAGAAGTTGGGTATATAATGGAAATTTATCTTAATCTATAAATTGTTATAAACATAAATGCATCTATATATTTATGTAATGAATTACATATAAATGCAGGTCACATAACTAGTAAATGTCTGAAGCTCTATCCATTGCATCACCAACCATCCTACATTTTAGATATACATTCACATGTTTCTTTCTACATCTATATCTATGCTTATGTCTATACACAGATAACACATACACACTCACAGAAACTGTTCCCAGAGTGTTTTGTTAGAGGTCATTTTAATGTCACCAAGCAAGTGCCTTTATTATTCACTAAAATTTTTGATCATTAATTCTTTCACTGTTCTTTAACTTGTTCCTAAGTTTAATGAAGAAATTAGACTAGAAAAGGGTTTATAAACCTGTGGTCAGTTGAGTTTGCTTTCCTTTAAATTTTGATGGCTGTATTTCAATATAATTAATTCCTTTGTAATTCTTTCAATTTTGTTTAATGCATTTAAAAACATTTTTCTTGGAAAAGGTCTTCACCACATTACTAATGAAGCTGATGACACAAAATAGGTTGAGTTTCTGGAATAAAAGATCTTTAAGGTTCTTCTAAACTATAAATTTCTTGATCTATATGATGTAATTTTTTTTCTAATTTCACAGGCACATTAACTGAATATATTATTCATGTCTATCTTTTTCTCTACATATATTATGTACTTACAATAAGCACTCTATAATATTATATATTATTGTAATAACCACATAAATATACTACATTGTTATATCTGAAAAGTTGGCCAATTTCAGCCTTTACTCTTTCTATAGTGGTAAAATAAAGAACAAAGAATACAAGATGAAAGCATGTGATAGATCTATTGTGAATTGACTGTATATTCATCAAATGAGACCAAATGGAGTATTTTCAAAATAAGAAGAAGCAAAGCAATAAAGAAGTACCGAATTTCTTGGTGATAAACTCAAAGAAGTAAGAAATTTTTTGAAATGAATAAAATTTAAGGCTTCAGATGTCTAAGTGCCTGGAGTATGAATACCTTCAGTAGATTAAGGACCCTGATATTTTTGTGAGAAGCTGTGCCTAGGACATAGAGCATTGCTACCTCTATTTCCTCTGACTCCCATAATCATTTCCATGTATTAGGGCAGTTGAAGTGTGCTGAAAAAGACAAGTTTTTTTGTTTGTTTGTTTTTGGCCGGTATGTGTGAGAGATTAGAGTATAGTACATGATTTAATACATCTCAGTTTGTTATGTTCTCTAATATAACAGACAGAGGAGGATAAATGACAAGATTCTACCACACTGGAATTCTTTTGCCTTGCAGAAATTGGAAAAGGAAATAGGATGTTGAGCAGGATAAAAGAACATAGCTAGGTAGAGTCAAACTGTCAGATGATTGTCCAGGTCTAAAAAAAAATTATTTTTGGACAATATAAAGGATAGATTTACACTAGAAAAAACTCCATTCATTGTGCCTCATACCTCTTAACATAAACATTATTTGGGCTATATCTATATGGTATATTCCTTTTAGAATTCCTCCCCTTACATTAGACACACTACTGATTTATTTCATTTCAAATTTAACAAATAGGGAGGAACAAATATGAACATATGTGATACTTGAAGAAGGGAAAATTATTCTTGTGCAAAGAACTTGATATCTTTTAATCTTCTGTGAAAAAATGATGCAAAGAAGAGTCCAGCAATTAGATTTATTTTCTTGTCAAATAGACAAAGGTAAGCATTAACTTTACGATTGCTTATTTCATACATGCATACTATTCTTCAAGCATTTTTCTATTTTTGTAAGGTATCTTTTATTATAACAATAAAGGTCTAATTTGGAGAATATTTTCAAGGTAAAATATTAGGAATAACACAAATGAAGATAAAGGAGTACAATTTTAACTAGTAAAGATTTTTGTTATCACCACAACTATTTGCAAATGGTGTCAGAAATGTGAGTTACAGCAATAAGGCAAGAAAAAAGAAATTGAGAGAATAATAAAAGCACGAAATTATTAGCTTTTATAGATGATATGATAATCTATTTATAAAACCCTAGAGAGCCAAATGTAAGGAATTAAAATAACTCCAAAAATGCAGGATAATAAATAAATGCATAAGAAGTATTAGCATTTCTATATATTAGCATTTTTATATATTAAACACCCAAACACCAACAGAAAAATTCCATTTTAAAATGACAAAGGCTATAAAATAGTTGTAAGACTTTCCATCAAGATAAAGGGGTAATGGGGGGTTGATGAGTGGGTTGAGCCAAGATGGTAGTGAAGCTTAAAGAGACCATCTTGATTTCTACCAAATTAAATTATGATAATAATGCCTTTAAAAAGAAATATTGGAGGGAGGAGCATAATACACAAAAAAATGGGATGAAAACATTTTCATCCTAAAAATACTTAAAAGTCCAAGAGGAAAGATCTGCAGCAATGTAGTGGAAGTGGAATGCAAAAGCGGCAGAGCAAGGCAAGCGCCCCTGAGGAAACAGGCCTTGGATACACCTGAATCAGCAGCAAGAGCTTCCAGAGTTCTCAAACAAATTGTAAAGGAGTCAGAAAACTGCTCAGAAGGAGGTTACCTGGATCCCTTTGCTGACTTGAGGTCAAGATTTTTGATGCATTGCCCATACACAGATCTAGGCAGCAGTTGCAAGGTGCCATATCTGGGTGGGAAGGAACACTAGTACACACCAGTGCTTGTGGCCACAGGGGACCAGGGGATTCTGGGCACAGTTCCAAGGTGGAAAGGAGTGAATGTGGTTACTCACTGACCAGAACACAGACCAGGAGAGTATTAAACACCTCTCATTACATTATGCCACCTTGGAAGAAAACAAAGAGGTTACCAAAGCTAGCTCTGAAAGAAGGGGCACAAAAAACCTAAAGCTTGTAACACTGCTCCAATTCAACATTGTTACAGAAAATGAACAAGCAACAAGAAAAGAAACTCAGCAGAGAAAGTTATTTTGTGATAGGGAAGACAAACTTAGAAGACAATACTGCTGCATCCAAAGCCTCCAAGAAAAGTAGAATTTTTCTCAAGCCCAGAAAGAATTCATGGAAGAACTCAAAAAGGATTTTAAAAATCAAATGAGAGGGGGCAGCTGGGTAGCTCAGTGGATTGAGAGTCAGGCCTAGAGACAGGAGGTCCTAGGTTCAAACCCGGCCTCAGCCACTTCCCAGCTGTGTGACCCTGGGCAGGTCACTTGACCCCCATTGCCCACCCTTACCACTCTTCCACCTATTAGACAATACACCAAAAGTATAAGGGTTTAAAAAAATATTATAAAAAAAATAAAATAAAATGAGAGGTAGAAGAAAAATTGAGAAAAAAAATGAGAATGGCACAGGAAAATCATGAGAAAAATAGTAAATGCCTTGATAAAGGAAGCACAAAAATCTTTGAAGAAATTAATATCTTAAATATTTAAATAGACCAATTGGGAAAAGGGGCCAGAAATCTAATAAGGAGAACTTACTTAAAAAGCAGAATTGGCCAAATGGAAAAAAAGATATGCAAAAATGCATTGAAGAGAAGAGAATTTCTCAAAAGGTAGAATTGGCTTTTGGAAAAAATAAATATAAAAATTCACTGAGGAAAAGAACTTTATACAAAAAAGAATTAGAGAAATTGAAAAGCAATTACAAAACCTGACTCAAGAAAATCATGCCTTAATGATAAGCAAGTAGAAACCAATAATTCCATGGGACTTCAAGAAACAAGGGGAAAAAGGTCAAAAGAATGAAAAAAATAGAAGAAAATGTGAAATGATCTCACAGGAAAAATAACTGACCAGGAAAATAAATGCAGGAGAAATAATCTAAGAAGTACTGAACTATCTAAAAGTCAATATAAAAAACAAAAAACATATGCAATTACTTCTCAAGAAATTAAGAAAAATTGTTCTGATATTTCATAATGAGGCTAAAATAGAAATAGAATCTACCAATCATCTCCTAAAAGAGATTCCAAAATAATAACTCCCAGGAAAATTATAGCCAAATTATAGAAAGGAGGACAAATTGGAGGAAGAGATGGTCTGAAAATAAATAGGTAGAAATAAAATGAAGAGTAATACAGTAAATCATAATGGTGCAAAAAATTGCAATTCTTTTATAAAGGCCTCATTAGTCAAATATATAGAGAAATGAGATAAATTTATAAGAACATAAGTGATTCCCAAATTAATAAATGATCAAAGAATAATAATTAACAAGTTCTCAGTCAAGAGTAATTAAAGCTATGGTTATGCAAAAATGCTCTAAATCACTATTAATTAGAAAATGCAAATTAAAATATATGAGACAACACCTCACACCTTATCAGATTAGAAATTATTACTGAAAAGAAAAATAACAAAACTGTAGGGGATGTGGAAATATTGAGACCCTAAAGCATTATTGGTGGAATTGTGAAGTGATTCAATCATTCTGGGATGTAATTTGAATCCTATGCCCAAAGAGGAGGTATAAAGCTGTATTTTCCCTTTAACCTAACAATATATCAGTACTAGGCTATGTATTCAAAAGAGATAAAAAACCAAAAGGGTAAGGAATATACATTAAAAAAATTTAAATCAGCTTTTTTGGGAGGGGCAAAGAATTGGAAAATAAAGTGATAATCATCAGTTCAGGAATGAGTGAGTAAGCTATGGTATAGGATTTTAATGGAACACTATTTTGCCACTGAAACAGAATGAAATTAGCAGAAGAACCTTGTATATATTGACAGGAATAATGTAAAAACTGTGAATAACATAGCTATTCTCAATAATACAATGATCCAAAACAATCCCAAATGGCTACTGATAAAAAAAAAAAAGGTCATTTGCTTAGAAGAAAAAATTGTTTTAGTCTGAATGCAGAAGAAATCAAAGTTTTTTTTTTACATTCAATTTTTTGTTCAAATTTCCTTCCACAAAAGTATTGACATAGGAAAACCTTTTAAATGAATTGCATATGTAAAATGTCAAGGAGATTGTTTACCATCTCATTGGCTAGGGCAGTGATGGGCAAACTTGTTAAAGAGGGGGCCAAAGGAAAGGAAATGCTCATCTGTCATGTTAAGGCAACTCTTTTGAAGTTTTATTGTATTGTATCCTATTCATTGTACTCATCAGATTAGGAATAATGCCCCAAGACCAGATGGAACATTTCAGGGGACCACATCTATCTAGCCTGCAGGCTATAGTTTGCCCATCACTGGGCTAAGGGATGGGGTGAGGGAAGGAGAGAATTCAAGATTCAAAATTATTTTTTAAATGTTGGAAATATTTTAAATGTAATTGGAGAAAAATAAAATAAAGCAGAAATTGTCTAAATTTTTTGATTTACTTTAAGAAATACATCTCTAACTCTTAATAGTTGTGTGATTCTGGGCAAGTCACTGAACCGTGTTTGTCTCAGTTTCTTCTCCTGTAAAATAAAATGGAGAAGGAAATGGAAAACTACTCAATTATTTTTGCTAGGAAAATCTGAAATCAGATCAGAAAGAGTCAGATACAACTAATCGACAAAAAGCAAAAAAGAAAGATCAATGAAAAATTATGGAACAGTTTAGGTGTACAACATACAGAATCAAATGGATCTTGTTATGCTACTGTTTGATAAATTCAAAGTCCTAAGAATATAGAATCAGGAATCATTATTTTTTTAAACTGCTGGAAAATTCGGAATGGGATCAAGAATGAGGTTTTATACAAGTTGTCTTTAACTAAGGCATAAATGAACACACAAATGACATATGGAGAGACTTTAGGAGTTCTGTGACTTGGGAGAAAAAAAAAACACCAGTGCAATTCACTTTCAATAACCTTTCAGTGAAATTTAACAAATTTCAATAAGAATTTTTAAAAATTCAGTAAAATAACACATGGTTTCATTTAAAGGAATCTATCATACAAAAAAATGGCTAAGAACAGGCATAAGAAAAGAGTGATCAGGATAAAACCAATTTAGAGTTTACCTGGTTGAAGAATTCACAAAGGAAACTGAGATGTAGCAAAAATTGAAAGAGAACCTGAAAATGAATGCAGTTTTACGAAAGTCTTAACAGAGAAGAGAGCATCCTGGAACAGGTGTGAATTTTCTGTCATGGATTTTGAAGAATGAAGATCAAGAAAAAGCCATTAGGTTTGGCAAGATAAATCATTCCTAACTTTACAGAAAGTTGCTTCACTAGAATGATAAGAAAAGTCAGATTACAGTTGGTTTAGAGCAGGGGTCAGCAACATATGGCTCTCGAGTCATATCTGGCTCTTTTGAGGGCCAGATATGCCTCTTTCTGCAGGAGCCATAAAGTCAATTTTTTTTCAGGTACTGTTACAGGAGCGTGCACTGTGAGCACTGTACGGCTCTCACGAAATTACATTTTTAAAAATGTGGCATTTATGGCTCTCATGGCCAAAAAGGTTGCTGACCCCTGGTTTAGAGGGCAGATGGCTTTAGGTGGCTTTCTCAAAGAGTTTTGACAAAGTTGCAGGATATTATGCATATAAATCATCAGCATTTCTATATATTTCCAACACATCACAGCAGCAAGAGTTAAGAGAAACACCATTTAAAATCACCCTAGACAATATAAAATACTTAGGAATCTATCTACCAAAACAAACACAGGAATTATACAAACACAACTACAAAACACTTTCCAAACAATTAAAACTAGATCTAAACAATTGGAAAAACATTGACGGCTCATGGGTAGGATGAGCTAACACAATAAAAATGACCATTCTACCCAAATTAATTTACTCATTAAATGCCATACCTATCAAACTACCAAACAAATTTTTTTACTGAATTAGAAAAAAACTATAAGAAAGTTCATTTGGAAAAACAAAAGATTAAGAATATCAAGGGAAATAATGGGAAAAAAAAAGTGAAGGAAGGTGGCCTAGCGGTACCAGATATTAAACTAATACTATAAAGCAGTGGTCATCAAAACAATATGGTACTGCCTAAGAGGCAGAAGGGACGATCAGTGCAATAGACTTGGGGTAAGTGACATCAGCAAGATAGTATATGATAAACCCAAAGAGTCCAACTTTTGGGATAAAAATCCACTATTTGACAAAATCTGCTGGAAAAATTGGAAAACCATATGGGAGAGAATAGGTTTAGATCAACATCTGACACCCTACACCAAAATAAATTCAGAATGTGTGAATGACTTGAATATAAAGAAGGAAACTATAAATAAATTCAGTGAACACAGAATAGTATAATTTTTAGATCTCTGGGAAAGGAAAGATTTTAAAACTAAGCAAGAATTAGAAAAAAATTACAAAATGTAAAATAAATGATTTTGATTATATTACATTAAAAAGGTTTTATACAAACAAAAACAATGCAACCAAAATCAGAAGGGAAACAACAAACTGGGAAAAAAATCTTTATAACAAAAAACTCTGACAGGGGTCTAATTACTCAAATATACAAGGAGCTAAATCAACTGTATAAAAAAATCAAGCCATTCACCATTTGATAAATGGGCAAGGGACATGAATAGGCACTTTTAATATAAAGAAATCAAAACTATCAATAAGCACATGGGAAAGTGTTCTAAATCTCTAATAATTAGAGAAATGCAAATCAAAACAACTCTGAGGTACCACCTCACACCTAGCAGATTGGTTAAAATGCTAGTAGGTGAGAGTAATAAATGTTGTACAGGATGTGGCAAAATTGGGACATTAATGCATTGCTGGTGGAGTTGTGAACTGATCCAACCATTATGGATATCAATTTGGAACTATGCATGTCGGCTATGGGGGGAGGGGAAGAGGAGGAGGTTGAAGGGGAAAGTAAGAACATGAATCATGTAACCATGGAAAATTTTTCTAAAAAATAAAAAAAGAGTTTTGACAAAAACAGAGTTTAAAGATTAAGTAGGGGGGAGATGGTCAGATCAAGAGAAATTTCATTTTATTATTTTTTGTTCTTGGAATTGATGAGGAAGTTATGGGTGTGATGGTAGGAAGCTGGACCAGACCAAGTAAATAAGAGACTGCAAAATGTAGAGTAGGAATGATTTGGGGGACAATCAATCTGCAAAAGAATACAATGGGGATGAAATCAAAGATGCATATAGAGGTATGACTTGGCAAAGAGAAAAAAATACTTCCTCAACTTGGAAGATGAAAGTTATTAGTGCTTGAAAATTATGTTTTGATGTTTTAAATACCATAGCTGAATAGAAAATTTTATTTTTAAATGCAAAACTGGAGAAGCATAAAAAGGTAAACAGCAAAGAGGAATCAGAAGGAATTCAATAAAGTTAAATTATTTACATTCCTATATAGTGTTAAATGAAATGTATAACTATTAACTTTTTTAGGGCAGTTAAAAGTCATAGGTGTGAGTTGTCTATGAAGGGATGATATCCAAAAAAAATCACAAAAATTAAGGGCTTAAAAAGAGAATATGCACAGAAAAGAAAAAGGAAAAGGGAGCAGCGGTAGAATGGAGTAAATTATCTCACTTAAAAGAGGTGAAAATAGAGCTTTTAAAATTAAAGGGAAAAATGTATTATTTCTGTGATGAGTTAATTTCCTTGCTACTAGTATTTTGTTCAATTTCTTATTAATATTCATTAGGGAAATTGGTACACAATTTTCATTCTCTATTTTCCCTTTTCCCTTTTTAAGTATCAGTACTATATTTGTATCATAAAAGAATTTGGTAGAACACCTTCTTTGCCTATTTGTTTGCAAAACATTGAAATTAGTTCTTTAAATTTTTGGCAGAATATTTTTTGAAAAATAGAGTTTTATACCAGGAATGCAGGGGCTTGCACAATACGTGGAAAAGTATCAGCATAAATGTTATTAATAACAAAACCAATAAAATCATATTATTTCTCTATATTTGAAGAAAAAGATTTTGATCAAATATAATACCAATTTCTATTAAAAACTCTAGAAAGCAAAGGAAAAAATGGAACTTTCCTTAAAATGATAAGTGGTATTATCTCAAATGAACAGCAAATATGGAATAGCCATTCTTAACGCTGTTTATTTAATATTCTACTAGAAATATTAGATATAGAAGAAAAGGAAAAGAAATTGAAGTAATTAGATTTAGCAATGAGGAAGAAAGCTATCACTCTTTGCAGATAATATGATGATATGCATAGAAAACTGCAGAGAATCAACTAAACAAGTTAAAATTAATAACTTTAGTTTAAGGAACTTTGGAGAACATTGGAAAGCATTTTAACAGAAACTAGATATAGATCAATACCTCATACCATATACCAAGATAAGGTCAAAATGGGTACATGTTTTATGCATAAAGAGTGATGCCATAATCAAAATAGGGGAACTGGAATAGAATGAATACCTGTCAAATCTATGAATTAATGAATAAATGATTACCAAACATTACAGGAAGTAAAATGATCTTTTTGATTACCTTTAAAAGTTTTCACACAAACAAGACCAAGATAGTCAAGATTAGAAGAAAAGCAAAAAACTGGGAAAACATTCTAAAAGTTTCTCTGATAAAGGCTTCATTTCTCTAATTTAATGTATAAGAATACAAGTCATTCCCAAGTTCATAAATAGTCAAAGAATATGAATAAGTAGTTTTCAGAAAAAGAAATCAAAACTGTCTATAGCCATATAAAATTTAAAAATGCACTAAATAATTGTGAAGAATGTAAATTTAAAGATCTCTGACTTACCCCCTTACACCTCTCAGATTGTCTAATGTGACAGGAAAATAAAATAAGAAATGTTGTAGATGATGTGGGAAAATTGAACTGATCCAACGACTGCAGAGAGGAACTTGAGAGAGCTATAAAATTGTGCACATCCTTTGACCAGGCAATATCACTACTAGGTCTGTATCTGAAAGAGATTTTTTTAAAGGAAAATTAAAAGTCCCTATACGCACAAAGACATTTGTATAGCAGTTCCTTTTTTTTGTTTGTTTGTTTTTGTTTTATCTTTTTTCTTTCATTATGTCTACTATTATTTTTTAAACATTTACTAATATTCATTTTTAACATGGTTACATGATTCATGCTCCTACTTTCCCCTTCACCCCCCCGCACTCCCCCCACCCATGGCCAAAGCACATTTCCACTAGTTTTGTCATGTGTCCTTGACCAAGACCTATTTCCAAATTGTTGGTAGTTCCATTGGTGTGGTAGTTTCGAGTCCACACCCTCAATCATGTCCACCCAACGCATGCGTTCAAGCTGTTGTTTTTCTTATATGTTTCCTCTCCTACAGTCCATCCTCTGAATGTGGGGAGCGCTCTTTACCATAGATCCCTCAGAATGGTCCTGGGTCATTGTATTGCTGCTGGTACAGAGGTCCATTACATTCAATTTTACCACAGTATATCAGTCTCTGTGTACAATGTTCTTCTGGCTCTGCTCCTTTCACTCTGCATCAGTTCCCGGAGGTCTCTCCAGTTTGCCTGGAACGCTTCCAGTTTATTATTCCTTTTAGCACAATAGTATTCTATCACCAGCATATACCACAGTTTGTTCAGCCATTCCCCAATTGAAGGACATACCCTCCTTTTCCAGTTTGTTGCCACCACAAAAAGCACAGCTATAAATATTTTCGTACAAGTCTGTTTATCTATGATCTCTTTGGGGTACAAACCCAGCAATGGTATGGCTGGATCGAAGGGCAGGCAGTCTTTTATAGCCCTTTGGGCATAGTTCCAAATTGTAAGCCAGAATGGCCGGATCAGTTCACTACTCCACCAGCAATGCATCAATGTCCCGATTTTGCCACATCCCCTCCAACATTCATTACTCTCCCCTTCTTTCATTTTAGCCAATCTACTAGGTGTGAGGTGATACCTCAGAGTTGTTTTGATTTGCATTTCTCTAATTATTAGAGATTTGGAACACTTTCTCATGTACTTATTGATACTTTTGATTTCTTTACCTGAAAATTGCCTATTCATGTCTCTTGCCCATTTATCAATTGGGGAATGGCTTGATTTTTTATACAATTGCTTTAACTCCTTGTATATTT
>NC_058132.1:388977276-389016087 GCF_016433145.1 Gracilinanus agilis | reverse complement strand
ATTCCACGTACCTTCCACGCTGTGCCCTGTTGTGGGGTTCCTCCATTCGTCTGGACTTGTTTTTATGTCCCCTTGAGGAGTTTTGTGTGTTTTGGTCAGGAGAGGTTAAGAGCTGCTTCTTACTCTGCCACCATCTTAACCCCTATCGAGCGTAGCAGTTCCTTTTTTGTGGTGGCATAGAACTGGAAATTGCAGGGATGTCATTTAATTGTGGAATGGTTGAACAAGTTGTGGAATAGATTGTGACAATATTGTTGTGATACATGTAATAAATGACTATCAGGATGCTCTCAGAAAAACCTGAAAGGAGGAAGGACTTTGGAGTAATTGGCCTTGGATGGAAAGGAATCAGACTATTTAAAAAATAAAGGTTAAAAAATCCCAACCTAACTTTGTTTTGTTTTGTTTTAATTTTTTTTAGAAAAAATTTCCATGGCTAAGATTCATGTTCTTTCTTTTCCCCCCAAAACACCCGCCCATAGCTGACATGCATTTCCACTGGGTTTTACATGTGTCATTGATCAAGAACTATTTTCATATTATTGATAGTTGCACTGGGGTGGTCATTTAGAGTCTACATCCCCAATCATGTCCACCTCAACCCATATGTTCAAGCAGTTGTTTTTCTTCTGTGTTTCCACTCCTGCAGTTCTTCCTCTGAATGTGGGGAGCATTCTTTACCATAGATCCCTCAGAATTGTTCTGTGTCACTGCATTGCTGCTAGTACAGAAGTCCATTACATTCGATTTTACCACAGTGTATTGGTCTCTGTGAACAATGTTCTCCTGGTTCTGATCCTTTCACTCTGCATCAATTCCTGGAGGTCTTTCCATTTCACATGGAATTCCTCCAGTTCATTATTTGTTTGAGCCCAAAAGTATTCCATCACCAGCATATACCACAATTTGTTCAGTCATTCCCCAATTGAAGGGCATATCCTCATTTTCCAGTTTTTTGCCACCACAAAGAACATGGCTATGAATATTTTTGTACAAGTCCGTTTATCTATGATCTCTTTGGGGTACAAACCCAACAATGGTATGGCTGGATCAAAGGGCAGATATTATTAAAAGCCTTTCCAATATGATGTAACCTAACTATTTCTTAAGAATCCATCATGACCCTTCCAACTTTGGCACATTCTTCTGCCTTTGGTAAAGCTATTATTCTTACCAAGGATACACCCATTTTTTTAGGCAGAGAAATTGTGCTATGGGCAATGCAGTATATAGAAAGAGTGTTTGTGATGAAAGTTCAAGTCTGGCCACCAACCTTCAGAGTCATGGCTTTAGAGTTGGCAGGAATCTTAGAAGTCCTCTTGTCCAACACTCTTCTTTTCTCAGATGAGGGTAGAATAGAGGACAGATGAAGCCGAGAGTGATTAAGTAACCTGACATATGTAAGAAAGATAGTATGTGTAAAACTGAGATTTGAACCCAGGTACCCAACTCTATTCAGGAGCACTTTGCATTATAACATATTGTCTCATTTTTTATCTGCTATCTTACTCTAGGTCTAGGCAGTTAGCAATCACTCAACAAGCATTTGATAAATGTTTATTATGTACTAAGTGCAAGAGAACTTATTTAGCCTCTATGATCCTGATTCTTTATTGGTCAAATGAGGATAACATTCTCTACTTCATAGGCTTGTAACCAGTGACATTCTTGGATATTTTTTATTGTTTACTTTTGTTAATGGTATACATTCTCTTTTGAAACAACTTGCATTTCCATTATGGTGGACTTCTTGCAAACATAGAGCTGACCAGATGACTACGCCCTTCTATTTTTTTTAACCTCCTTTGCTTTCTTTACTTCTCATATCGCTATCATAAAGGTTTTATATAGATACTTAAAAAAAAGAAAGAAATAAAAGAAAAACCTGAAAGACTTAAATGAACAGATTCAAAGTGAAGTGAGGAGAAGCAGGAGAACCCTGGACAAAGGAACAGCAATGTGCAATGATCAACTTTGAATGGCTTAGCTATTTCCTAAAATACAAAGTTCAAAAGATAGTTCTGAAGGACTGAAAAGTTCTATCCACTTCCAGAGAAAAAAAGTGATTGAATTTGAATGCAAAGGGAAACATATTTGTGGAAGGCCAGTTGGAGAAATAGGGTCATGAATAGGGCCTGTTACCTGGATTTCCTACGTGACCAATCCAGGCTGAGGCAGTCTTTGTGTTTGGTCCTGGCAACCTGAGCCCTGAAAAACTCTGGTACCAGCAGTTTGTTTAATCCAAAAACAACTTGACCCTGCCAGGAGGCTATTGAAAGTCATTTAGAGAAATAGAGTCTATAATAGATATTTTATCTGGATCCCATTACAAAGTCATCGGCAAGTAAAACTGTGTGTATGATTTTTTTTCTGCGCTGCATGTCAGGACGCAGACAAGAATGGGTTATCTAAGATAAAAATCTGAGACTCCTCTTTTGACTCCTTTTCAGATCCCTGCCTTTTCTTAATATTCTTAAAGCTTTGAGTCCTTAGCAGACCAGCAGCTACTGAGTTAACAATTTCTCTCTTTTATAATTAAGAAGCCTGAACTCCAAAAAATATATTACTTAGATAATAAAGGCTGGAGACAGACAAAGCTAGACAAGACTTTATCTGACCAGGTGCAATCCTGTAAATCAAGAGTACAGGACTCAATTAGTTTAGGATCTCTATGAAATATATTTCTGCTCCCAGAATTAACCTCCTACTAATTGGTGGTTGGAATTTGGCCTTTGACCCTGGAACTATCTCTCTACTTTTTAGACTTTAATGGGTTTTGTATAATTTATAACCCCTTCATAGCTGTGATTCTTTCTCTGTGCTCTTTGTGTGAAACCAGTGTATATATTAAACTCAAGATTCCACAGCAAATTGGAGCAGTTATGAGCTAAATATTTAGTCTGACTGTTCTCATTCAATCTGATGCCACTAAACACCACTCTGAACCCCCAGAAATATAGAGCTGGTTCTCTATACATATTTTTTCACTTTTTCTTTTTTTGGGTTTGTTTTCTTTCTCATCATGACTAATATGGAAATATGTTTTGCATGACTGCATATGTATAATCTATCAAATTGTTTGTCTATTCAATGAAGGGGGGAGATGAGGGAGAGGGAAAAAATTGGGAACTTGATAATATTGCTTTAACATGCAATTGGAAAAGAATGTAATACTTAAAACATTTTAAATGAGGTTATGTGTAACTTCAGCAAAATCATTGTTCTAAGGAGATTATAAAGGGAGTCAGATATCACTAAGGAAAAGATGCAGGGAGAGTATCAGTGGATGGCTTATAATTCCTGTGCAAAGCTACAGACTGGTCCAGACAATGTATAGGGAAGACATTTTATTCTTACTGTTGCTTTAGGTGCTTTATACTTTATTATTATTATTATTATTATTATTATTATATTTATATTTATAGGTGAAAGTGAATTAGGGCTTTGTACTCGTATCTTCTTTGATCCAGCAGATGAGGATGAAAAGGAACCAGGTGTTTTTATTACTGAAATTGCTGAAGGAGGTGCAGTCCACAAACTTGGATGGTGAGTTTGGATTTATGATTTTATAATAATTAACTTTGGAGAGAGGATTTAAAATCATTCTAAATGGTATTAATATTGCAAACATGACAAGTGATTTACAAAATAAAATCTCTGAAAAACACAGAAATAGGGCAGCTGGGTAGCTCAGTGGATTGAGAGTCAGGCCTAGAGACGGGGGAGGGTCCTAGATTCAAATTCGGCCTCAGACATGTCCCAGCTGTGTGACCCTGGGCAAGTCACTTGACCCCCATTGCCCACCCTTACCACTCTTCCAACTATGAGACAATATACTGAAGTTACGAGTTAAAAAAATTTTTTAAAAACCACACAGAAATATAGCACCTTTAAAAATATTTCCATGACCAAATTTGCAATAAAATAGAGTTGGCCCTGCAACAAAGATTCTATAATCCCAACTATTGCAGTCAAAAGTAGCCTGTAACACATGGGCAATAGTCCCTGACCTTATTGTTGGTCATTAATAATTGTTGCAATGAGCCTGTTGTAAACAGGTGTTCAGCTATTTCCAAGTCAAGTCAACAAGTATTTATCAACCCTACACAGTTCCCAGCCCTGTGTGCTATCACATGAAGGGATATAAAAAAAGGAGAAATAATCCTTGATCTTGAGAAATGAATAAGCAAATTGGCTAGGCAACAAACAAATTACTATTGTGTATAGAAATGATTTATTCAAGTTAAATGAAAGATAATCTCATCAAGGGGGTAGTCCACTTTGATTTCATTACAAAAAAATGGGAGTCAGGAGATGCTAAGAACTGTCTTCAGAGATAACTGAAATTTGACTATAATATAAACCAACTCTGAATCAAGACATGGTTTCCCAGATATAGGAATGTACATTAAAAATATTTCTATGAACTGCTCTAATATAGGTCCTTGTGAAAGGAAAAAATAAGAAATACCAACAGATTGTCAATTGATAAACTTTAAAATGTGAGAATTTGATATACAATAGCAATGAAATTATATTTTCCCAAGTCCTTGTTCATGATACAATTTTGAACTCTATAGTTGAATTCTTCCTGAGATTACACTCTTATTTAGAATTGAAAGCAAAAGCAAAATCAAAAACCCTAAGCGCAGAGTCTTACCTTCAGTTTACTTCTTCATAGGAAGGAAAACTTAAGTGTTCTGTTTCTAAGCCTGATGATTGCTTCTTGACACCAATTCATCCAGCCCCCATTTTTTTAGAACTTTTAGCTGCCCACCTTTGAATATCCCAAATAATGGTGGAAATTTTCTCTTCCCTACCTCTCAACATTGCTGTCTTTTCCTCAGTTTATGTGATGACATTTATTTGTTTAATGTCACCCAAAGTTTCTATAATTAATGTATCAATTGGAAGCCTGTTTCTGAATTATCTTGTCTCCTGACCATAGTCCCCAAATTTTCAATGGCACACTGTCTGACACATCAATGGAATCATTTATTCTAGTTGACCATTTCCAAAGAATATCAAAGTTGTAACAACACACTGATATTCTGTTTGTGGATGATTTATCCTGTTTTCCAGTCTCTGCCAATGTCCTTTCCTTTTTCAATCTCATTTCCTTATTGCCTTACTGTAGAATGGGGGTAGCCTTTAGTTGAATAAATCCTAAGCCAGAAAGGCTTGGAGTATGGACTGAGTGATGAATACTCTATCTATCATCCTTGAAATCTGCTTTAAAAGTCTAAGGAAGAACAGGATTCCTAAACAGACTGCAGGATAATGAATTTATTTTCAGACACACAAGTCCTCTAAATCTTATTAATTTGTAAAGATGTAGCGATTGGAATGTTTGTGAGGGGTAGAAGTTATACTAATGGTATGATGAGTCATTGAAAGTCTGTCTCCTAAGTATCATCCTTTGGTCTTCTAATCATATGCATGCATTGATCTGTTAGTTCACAAAACTCTTCAATTATAGTTTTAATTACTCTGCAATTCTGTTTTTCAGCATCCATTTATTTGACCAGATTATTAAAATAGGTGACACCAATCTAATTGGATTAGATGAAGAAGAAATCTTCTCTACTTTTAAAAAAATGGAAAATTGTGTTTTCCAGTAAGTAAAATTTATTTCTTTAAGATTCAGAGATTGCTAGATCTCCATTTTTGATTTGGAAATTTCTAGAGCAATGGTGTTCACACAGAAAAATTGAGGGGAAAGCAAGACAAATTTAAAACAAAAAAATGTAATTTCTTTTTTCACCTTCAATTTCCTAAATAGAAATGATCCTTTTTTCTCTGTTCAGCAGTTCACAGAATGTTTTAGGATCCATTTGCACATTCCATTCTGAATGGAATGCCCTATCAAATCTCAAACAATCTTCCATTTGGATTTATTTTTAGTTAATGAATTAGTACTTCATTGGCAAATAATGCTACTTGAAACTAAAGAGATTTTTTTGGAAGAAAGAAAACTTAGTTGCATTTGCCGGCTCATTTTATTTGCATGAACTATGTCTTATTTCAAAATACATAAATTAAATGTGGATATTTTGAACCTAGGATTGAAATTGGACGAGAACCACCTGAAGTCAAGACAGAACTAATCATATGCCTTGAATTGTCAGAGGAAAGGAAGAAATTTTTTACAGATTCAGTCGTAGTTCAGGTATGATATCAACCAAATCCAAAGATGTAAAAACTCAATTTTTTTACTTTTTCCATCACAGGATAGCAAAATTAAAAAAAAAATCTTTAAAAATAGTTTCCTTTTTTAGTGTGAACAATCAATAACTAATAAGTGATTTTTTCTTAATGTATTACATAGTTCTTTTTTTAATTTTTGCTGCTTTATTTGCAATTTTATCATTGCTTTTGGGAGATTTACATTCTAGTCTTTTCCTGATATGCATTCCAACACTCATCATCAAACTATAATTTGTAATACAGGGAATGAAGTAAGCAAAATGAATTAATATAGCATATGAATCTGATAGCTTATGCTCCTTACTGGAACTGTAATTCCTATCTTGCTCTCTATCTACTAAGAGGAGTAAAATATATTTCAACATCATTTCTCCCAGAATAAGATTTTTAATTACATTTAATCAGTATTATTTTATTACCTTTTATTGCTGCTTTAATTTATCTTAGTTTTAAAGAGTCTTATATTTCTGCTTATTTTACATTAATGTGGGTTTTTTTTATGCCATTTTGAATTCTTATTGTTAATTTCAAAAAGTCAATTATAAAATTGTGGTATATGCTGGTGATGGAATTACTATCGTGCTCAAAGGAATAATAAACTGGAGGAGTTCCAGGTGAACTGGAAAGACCTCCAGGAACTGATGCAGAGTGAAAGGAGCAGAGCCAGAAGAACATTGTACACAGAGACTGATATACTATGGTAAAATAGAATGTAATGGACTTCTGTACTAGCAGCAATGCAATGACCCAGGACAATTCTGAGGGATTTATGGAAAAGAATGCTACCCACATTCAGAGGAAGGACTGCAGGAGTGGAAATACAGAAGAAAAACAAATGCTTGAACACATGGGTTGATGCGGACATGTTTGGGGATGTATACTGGAAACGACCACACCAAATGCAACTATCAATAATATGGAAATAGGTCTTGATTGATGATACATGTTAAAACCAGTGGAAATGAGTATCAGCTATGGGGGAGGTGAAGAGGGGAGTGAAGAGGAAAGTAAAAACATGAATCATGTAACCATGGAAAATTTTTCTAAAAAATAAAATATTTTTTAAAAAGTCAATTATAGCTCATTATACTTATATCACATTATTTGTTCAGGGTTTCCCAAATTAATGTACACATTCTATTCAGTCATGAATATGTAAGTGTTTATATTTTATAGCCTTGATTCCTGCCTTTGATACATTTGGGGTTATTTTTTTATTCTAATTCCATTGCTTTTGTTCATGTTATATCTTTCTTAGCAATTTAAGATTTTTTTTCTTTTATGAACACCACTGATTATTTATTTTTGGTTGATGTGCCCTACAAATATAGATGTAAGAGGTGATACTCCTGTTGTTTTTCTTATTTTGGAATGCTGTATGGATATCAACTTTTATTAAGGTTGTATATATTCAACTTGAATTCATTGTGGTAATGATATACATTTTCCTGTTCAAAACCTCATTTCTGTCACACTGATTTCCAGTTTTCCTTGAAGTCCTTCTAAAATAAAGAATCCTTTCTCTTTTCATTTTTGTTTTTGGGTTTATTGCTTGCCGAATTCAGTTTCTTCTGGAACTTTCTTATGTAGTCTATTCCATGAATTTAGTTTTCATTTAAACCACTACTAAGTAATCTTGAATAATTATTAATTTTTGAAGGTTCATTTTGAGACCTGTTAATGCTAGGCCTTTCTTATTCTTCTTATTTTTATTATATCCATTAAGGTTGTAATTTACCTTTTCACAACAATCTCTTATCAACAATCTTTTTTTTATCTTTCTCTATCCTAACCCTAATGCTATCCCCATCAGACCTCTACATTGTAAGCCCTGGAGGTCAGGGAGTGTTTTAATTTCTTATCTCAAGTACAATACACAGGGCTGATACTTAATAGATGCTTTAAAAAATTTCAGTTGAACTAGTTGCATTGAGTTATATACTTATGTAGATGCATAAGTAGGCTTTTCTTTCTATTGTTATAAACCTGAACTAATAGCCTTGTGTATTGGTGAACTCTTTAAAATATATACTCTCATTTTGAAATGACTATCCTTTAACTCATAGACTATAGTAATAACATCTTTGGAAGCAAGATCAAATTATATATTCTTCAAAAATGCATATATGTATATATGTACATATATATATGCTTGTATATGTATATATAGTTCTTGGGAAAAGAATTTAAAATAATTAAGTACTGCCCCCTTAAAACATCTTTCGTGTCCAATTATGTAATCATAAACATAAGCACATAACAGGAGTGGATTTTCTTACTTTTTTTTTTTAGAAAAATATTTTTTCCATAGTTACATGATTTATGTTCTTACTCCCCCCCCCCAACAACAGCACCCTCATAGCCGATGCGCATTTCCACTGGTTTCTTCATGTGCCATTGATCAATACCTATTTCCATATTATTGATAGTTGTACTAGGGTGGTCATTTAGAGTCTACATCCCCAATCATGTCTGCATCAACCCATGTGTTCAAGGGGTTGTTTTTCTTCTGTGTTTCCACTCTTGCAGTTCTTCCTCTGAATGTGGGTAGTGTTCTTTTCCATAAATCCCTCAGAATTGTCCTGGGTCATTGCATTGGTGCTAGTGCAGAAGTCCATAACATTCGATTGTACCACAGTGTATCAGTCTCTGTGTACAATGTTCTCCTGGTTCTGCTCCTTTCACTCTGCAACAATTCCTGGAGGTCATTCCAGTTCACATGGAATTCCTCCAGTTCATTATTCCTTTTAGCACGATAGTATTCCATCTCCAACAGATACTACAATTTATTCAGCCATTCCCCAATTGAAAGGCGTACCCTAATTTTCCAGTTTTTTGCCACCACAAAGAGCGCAGCTATAAATATTTTTTAATCAAAATATTTTTTTATTTTAAGCATATTCTTTCAATTTATTAGCTTTGGGTCTATACTGTAATTACATTTCTAAAATTTTCTCTACTTAAAGGAAAAAGTTGGAGATATCAAAATTGTGAAAGGAGAAGCAAGAAATTATAAAACTCCAAAAACATCATGGCTCTGGATCACCAGGTATATCTATAAGCTTCTACTGGGAATGTAAAATAGTGAATTTTTTTAGACAAAATGAAAGTTTCATAATAAAATAATATGTTTATAATCCTGTAATCCATTTACTGTGAATATTTCATGATCAGAAAATAACATTTTTTAAATGTTCAGGGGCATTTATTGTATATTTTTTTCTTATTTATCCTGAGTAAGTCTCTTCACTTCTTGTTTGTCTTAGTTTCCACATTTGTAAGATAGAGATCATAATAGGAGTCCCAGCAATATGAGGATCAAGTGAGATAATAATAGTAAAGCACTTCACTACTCAGTGCCTGGCATATATTAAAAAGTATATAAATAATTATTATGTCATTACTACAATAGTGTGACAAATGAGGAATGGCTGAATCATTTCTGGCTTATAAATGCAATGAAATAATGTAATGCATTAAAATCAGTAAATATTAGGAATTGGAAACAACTTGATACTCTTTGATGTAAAGCAAATATTGCCAAAATAAATAACTCAACATGAAAGAATTTTTTAAAACTTATCATCTGTCCTAGAATTGAGGCTAAGTATCAGTTCCAAGAAAGAAGAGCCATAAGAGCTAAGCAATTTGGGTTGTGACTTACTCAGGATCACGTAGGTAGGAAGTGTCTAAAGCTAGATGTGAAACCAGGACCTCCCATCCTTAGCTCACTATCCACTGAGCCACCTAGGAAAACTCTAGAAAGAGCAATGGATGAGCAAAAATCAATAGGGAGAAGAGAATATTGAAATGTAAGTCATTTTAGAGAATGTTTATCTGACTTTGGTAATAATATGTAAATTAATGTTCAAATAAACAGAATAAAAAGACTAGAATCTCTAAGTATGATGCTCAATCTTTAGGTTACCAAGAGTGTTGAACCAAATTTGAACTTCTCTACATTTTTTCAAAATATTTTACACTATTTACATGTAGTTATGGTGTCCAGTTATGAATTTATCTCTTCAGGATTTCTTAAATATTGACACTTTTAGTGAAGAATTCAGATTTCTTCTCACTTATTGCTTTCTAGAACTATAAAACATCAAGAAGGCAAAAATTATGTTCATATAACTATGACCATTGCAAGATAAATGCAAAATTAAGACTTCAGTTTCCTGAAGTGAAAAATTGCTGCCATGTTTGTTAGTGAATTTTGTCTTACTCCCCATGACTCCTTTTAGGGTTTGCTTGGCAAAGATACTGGAGTGGTTTTCTATTTCCTTCTCCAGCTCATTTGATGGGAAAAAAAACTGAGGCAAATAGGGCTCATTGACTTGCCTACGGTCACACAGCTAGTCTCTGATTTGACTGGATTTGAACTTACAAAGATGAGACTTCCCTGGCTCCAGGCTTGGTACTTTATTCAAGGTAGTGCCACCTAACTACTACCATCCCATTAGTATTTGCAATTTAAAGTGGAACCCTAGAGGAAACAATAAAATATACCTCAGCTGTTTACCTATGGTATCAAAATAGTGATAGGAATTTCCATAACAGGATCACAATGACAAGGGATTCTGTGATCCAGAGGATTGGGATGATGCTGTTTGTGCCCTCTCCCTTTCCATTAAGGGGTCTTTGCTTCTGACCTAAGCATATAATGACCAGCTTTAGCATTGGAGAGACGTGAAAGGTCAAGCATTTATCTTACAGCCTTTGACTCTTTTTTTTCCTCTACCCTATATCTCTAGAGAAAACTGAATAGAAAAATTTGGCCAAATAAGGAAGTAGAAAGGTACTCAAATCTACTCTGTGAGAACAACTACTTATTTCCTCTTCACAAAAGATGGGCTTAATAAATGCAAGATCTAATTTCAATTCAGGGTCTCTGGACCTCTGAAATTCATAATGTTGATTTTACGCAGAACACAACTTTCAAGACTAATGTTTGATCGTCTCTGTAGGACAGGCTGTCAGAAGATTAGGTTCAAGTTTGTCTAATTAAGCACTAAAGCCACAACCATATAGAAGAAACTGCCAGGCTCATAACGTGGTGAGGATAACCTATCCTCCCACTGCCCAGGAGGGAATTATTTGCCACATGCTTTAGAAAAGCAAAGGAAAAGAACAAGCCAAAAGAAGCCTCTCCTTTTTAACAGATACAACAGTCCCCACCACCTCCCTCGGTCACAGGGTGGGGAAAGGACACAAAGGACCATGTGCTGATTCTCTTTGGGACTAAGCCACCTATGGTGGTCCATAGGATGTAGGCAGGGTGGCTTATTGACATGAGAAGAGAGTCTGACAGGCGGACACACATAAAGACTTTTAAGTGAAATTCATTGATCACATTTGTTTTAAATGCAAGCTTAGGTCTTTATTGAAACTATAATTTGAGAAAAAAAATAACTCAAGAGTACTGCCATTCCCACCATTACAATGCTCAATATTGCTAGGAGAATCATATGGCATAAATTTGGAATTGTGTATTTTTATTTTATCTTTAGGGTTCATTAAATCATATTTGGGTAAGTACAGAAATGGACTGGATTCATTATTTCACTGCTATATAGGAAATGCTCATAGATAATGAAACTTCCCCTACCAATGCTGGCTGACACCACTGCAACTTAATTGTCTAAAAATATTGCTATATAATCTTGAACCAAGGCTTCTTGACTTGCTCTTTATATGCTATGTAAAGCTGCCTCTAGATATGGGTTTCATACATATATATATATATGTATATATATATGTATATATATACATATACATACATACACTAGTTTGCCTCTAGGCATGAAATATATGTAATGTATATACATATATATATATATAATTCAGTTATTTAGGAAATATTTTCCATAATAAATTTTTCTATAGGCAGGACTAAGATCTAATTTTGGTCATTTTAAGTGAAAAAGTTCAGTTATTTAGTTTTCCATTTTAAAATTATTCATCTAGTTATACTGTGTCATAGAATGATTTAAAATATTTTTTATTATAAACTTAATCATTACATAAAGTGAGCATGCCACATAGAGTAGAAAAGAAGAGGCTTGTACATAGAATTAAGAAACTTGACCACACGGAGCTAGAATTATTTTTATTGGTATATAAGGTATATAATATATTCGAAAAGTTTCTTTCAAATGTGTCCTATTTGTATGGTTTATATAATGTTCATTCTGGGCTTCCTTTTGTTATCTTTTGTTACATTAATGCTTCAATGAGTAGTTTCTTTATCTTTATCTTTTTGAAACATTATGAATGCTTTTTCATGTGCTTATTGATAGTTTTGATTTCTTCATCTGAAAACTGCCCATTTATATCTTTTGCCCATTTATCAATTGGGGAATGACTTAATTTTTTGTACAATTGACTTAGCTCCTTATAAATTTGATAAATAAGACCTTTGTCAGAGGTTTTTGTATAAAGATTTTGTCCCAATTTGTTGTTTCCCTTCTAATTATGGTTACATTGGTTTTGTTTGTATTAAAACCTTTTTAATTTAATGCAATCAACATTATTCATTTTACATTTTTTGTAATATCCTCTTGATCTTAAATTTTTTCTTTCCTAAAGATCTAGATAAACTATTCTGCAACTTTGCTAAAGTTATTTCCATTAGCTTTTTAGTTGATTCTCTAGGATTCTTTAAGTATAGACCATCATGTCATCTGCAAAGAGTGATAGTTTAATCTCCTCACTGCCTACTTTAATTCTTTCCATTTTTCTTCTCTAATTGTTACTGCGCTAGCATTTCTAGTACAATGTTAAATAATAGAGGTGATAATGGACATCCTTGCTTCACTCCTGATCTTATTGGGAAGGCTTCTAACTTATCCCCATTGCAGACGATGCTTGCTAATGATTTTAAATAGATACTGTTTATTATTTTGAGGAAAGGCCCATCTACTGCTATAATTTCTAGTGTCTTCTATAGGGACCAGTGTTGTATTTTGTCAAAGGCTTTTCCTGCTTCTATTAAGATAATCATGAGATTTCTATTAGTTTAGTTGTTGATATGGTCAATTAAATAGATGGTTTTCCTAATATTAAACCATCCTTGCTTTACTGATATAAATCCCACTTGATCTTAGTGAATAATTCTCATGATCACTTGCTGGAGTCTTTTTGTTAATATTCTATTTAAGATTTTTGTATCTATGTTCATTAAGGAGATTGGTCTGTAGTTTTCATTTTCTGTTTTTGGTCTGCCTAGCTTTGGAATCAGTACCATATTTATGTCATAAGAGGAATTTGGTAAAACTCCTTCTTTGTTTATTTTGTCAAATAGTTTGTATAGTACTGGTATTAGTTGTTCTTTAAATGTTTGATAGAATTCACTTGTGAATCCATCTGGCCTTGGAGATTTTTTCTTAGGCAATTCCTTGAAGACTTGTTCAATTTCTTTTTCTCAGATGAGATTGTTTAAGTATTCTATTTTCTCTTTTGTTAATCAATTCAATTTATATTTTTGTAGACATTCACCCATTTCACCAAGATTTTCATATTTATTGCAATATAATTGGGCAAAATAGTACTTAATAATTACCTTAATTTCCTCTTCATTAGAGTCAAGGGTTACCTCTTTCATCTTTGATACTGTTAATTTGATTTTCTTGTTTTTTTATTAGATTAACCAGTACTTTATCTATTTAACTTGTTTTTTCAAAGTACCAGCTCCTAGACTTATTTATTAGTTCAATAGTTATTTTACTTTCAATTTTAGCAATTTCTCCTTTGATTTTTATGATTCCCAATTTATTTTTTATCTGGGGATTTTTAATTTGTCCTCTTTCTAGTTTTTTAAGTTGCATGCCCAATTCCTTGATCTCTTGCCTTCCTGATTTGTTGATATATGCACTCAGGGATATCAATTTCCCCCTGCGTATTACTTTGGCTGCATCTCATAGATTTTGATAAGTTGTTTCCTCATTGTCAATTCTCTTCAGTGAAATCTGT
This sequence comes from Gracilinanus agilis, assembly GCF_016433145.1. Lineage (NCBI taxonomy): Eukaryota > Metazoa > Chordata > Mammalia > Didelphimorphia > Didelphidae > Gracilinanus > Gracilinanus agilis. Next base: position 389,001,909 of record NC_058132.1, on the reverse strand, counting down.
AATTGTTTCTTTGATTTGTTCTTTGACCCAATAGTTTTGAAGAATTAGATTATTTAGTTTCCAATTAATTTTAAACCAGCCTTTCCACAAGCCCTTATTATTTTTATTGCTTTATGGTCTGAAAAAATTGTATTTATTATTTCTGCTTTCCTACATTTGTTTGCAATGTTTTTATGCCATAGTACATGGTCAATCTTTGTATATATACCATGTGCTACTGAAAAGAAAGTATATTCCTTTTTATCCCTATTTATTTTTCTCCAGATATCTGTTAGCTCTAATTTTTCTAACATTTCATTCACTTCCCTTATTTCTTTCTTATTTATTTTTATTCAATTTATCTACTTCTGATAGGGGAAGATTGAGGTTCCCTACTAGTATTGTTTTACTATCTGTTTCGTCTTTAAGTTCCTATAGTTTCTCCTTTAGAAATCTGAATGCCTATACCATTTGGTGCATATATTTTGAGTATTGATATTCTTCATTATTTATACTGCCTTTCACATAGTTGTAATTACCTTCCTAATCCCTTTTAATGAGGTCTATTTTTCCTTTAGCTTTGTCTGAGATAATAATTGCTACTCCTGCCTTATTTGTCTCAGTATTTAGCCCAGTAAATTCTGTTCTACCCTCTTACCTTTACACTGTGTATGTCTACCTGCATCAAGTGTGTTTTTTGTAGGTAACATATGATAACTGGATTCTGGTTTTTAATCCATTCTGCTATCTGCTTCCTTTTTATTGGTGAGTTCATCCCATTCCCATTCACTCTTATGATTACTGTCTGTATTCCCCTCCCTTCTGACTTCCTCTTTTAATTCTGCCTTTTCTCTTATCCCTCTTACTCTTCCCTCCAAGTTTTCGCTTTTAGTCAGTCTCCTCTTCCCACTCCCTCCCCTCTTACTATAGTGCCTTTTAAATGACCTCCCAACCTCTCCCTTTTGTTGTTCCTCTCCCCACATGCCCATATATTACACTGCTACTTCCCTATAGGGTACAATACAATTCTCTGTCCCAATGGATCTGATTGTTCTTCTCTCTGAGTCAATTTGATAGCGTGTAACATTTAATTATTACCTGTTGCCAAACTCTTCCACTTTTCCATTGAATTGATTTTCTCCCCCTCCCCATTAGCTTCTTTATGAAATATATATTTACCACATTTTATCTCTTTTCCAATATCTCTTAGTATTATCCTCTTTTTTATCCCTAGTTTTTAATACATTTTTGACATATCATCCTATACAGTTTGTCAAAGTAGCCTCTAAGTATACTTTTTCTAGCTACCCTGATAATAACAATAATGATGACAATAACAATTTTTAAGAGTTACCAATATCATCTTTTCTTATAGGAATACAAATCATTTGAACTTATTGGGTGCCATAAAAAAGTTTTGTTTTGTTTTGTTTTTTCCCTTTCTTAATTACCTTTTGGTGATTCTCTTGAGTTCTGTGTTGGGGCATCAAATTTTCTGTTTAAGTCAGGTCTTTATGAATGCTTGAAGGTCTTCTTTTTTTATTAAATGATCATACTTTTCCCTACAAGAATATAGTCAGTTTTGCTGGGTGGTTGATTCTTAGTTGTAGACCCAGTTCTCTTGCTTTCTGGAATATCATATTCCATGCCTTCCAGTCCTTCAGTGTGGATGCAGCCAGGTCCTATGTTATCCTAACTGTGGCTCCATGATATCTGAATGGTTTCTTTTTCGCATTTTGTAGTATCTTTTCTTTAGTCTGAAAATTCTTGAACTTGGCTATAACATCCTGGGTGTTGTCAATTTGAGATTAAATGCAGGAGGTCATCTATGGATTCTTTCAATCTCCATTTCACCCTCTTGTTCAAGAATGTCAGGGCGGTTTTCTTGGATAATTTCCTGTAGAAATTATGTCCAGGCTTTGATCATTATTTTTTCTGCTAGTCCAATAATTCTTAAATTGTCTTTTTTCCAGGTCTGTTGTTTTATCAATGAGGTTTCATATTTTCCTCAATTTTTTTCATTCTTTTGATTTTGTTTTATTTTGTTTTTGTTTGTTCATAAGGCATATGCTGCTTTATGAAGTTATTTGCTTCTAGTTGTTGGATTCAAATTTTTAAAGACTGAATTTCATCCCTGGCTTTTTGGCCATCCTTTTCCTTTTTGTGTTTTTTTCTTTGTAGGTCATCTTTGACTTTCTTTGCCTTGTTTTCAAGCTGGTCAATTCTGGCAATTATTTTCTCAACTGTCTTCAGCCTCTCTTAATTGTTTTTTGGATTGTGTTTTGAGTTCTTCTAAAACCTGTGTCCAATTCTCTGGAGTTTTTGAGTTTTTACTTGGTATTCCTTGGTCCTCCTCTGTTCCATTTGTTCTTTGTTCATTACCTGGAGAGAAGCTGCTGATTGTAATTTTTTTCTCTTTCTGTTGTTTACTCATATTTTTTCCTTCTTTCCCCTCTCCCCCTGTTGTTGGCTATAATTATACACCTTTGTTTGTTTACTGGATCTGTGGGGTTTGGGCTATTCTGTCCTGAAGAGGCTTCTTCTCTGCTGACAAACTAGATTATGCTGATAGAGTATTAATGAGCCCTGAAACCAGATCTTCCCCAGCTGTCAGCAGAGGCTGAAGGTGAAATGACGAAGGTAGTTATCCTCATCCTTCTCTCTACTCCTTTATGCCAGCCACCTCCTTGTCAGCTGCCCAGTCAGAGCTTTGAGCTTCCTGTGGTGGTACCAAGGTACTCTATTATGGTTGTAGCCTTTGCCCTGGGATCCCAGGCAGACGTATTCTTAATGTGAGTCTCATCATGGTAGGTGGGAAAGGAGTGTTGGAGATTGAGTTTCCCTGCCCTCTGAAGGCTTCTTATCTGCACTAATGATAGATGGGATTAAGCCTGGCCAAGTTAATCTGCAAAGCTGGATGTGCACTGAGGCTAAAACCTCCAGAGGCAAAGGCCCAAGATGGAGAGTGGTGGCTGAAGGTTGTGACCAGGCTGCCCTCCTCTCTGCCTCTCTCCTTAGACTGCCTCCTTGACAGTTGTGGTCAGAGCCCTTAGCCTCAAGCAGCTGTGGTGGCAAGCACTCCCTTTGGGCTGGAGCACTTGTCCTGAGATCCCAGCAACCTCCTGAGTCTCAGCACAGTAGGTGAGGGAGGGGTCCTGGGGCCTTCTTTCTTTTCCTTAAACCTGAGAATTCATGCTTCTCTGTGTACCTTCTACATTGAATTGAGCAGGAGGGTCCCCTGGTGTCTTATGGTTGTATTTGGTTTTCTATCCCCCTCAAAGCACTTTGGTTTTGAGTGAAAGGGTTTACACTGAAGACTCAACTTTTGCTACTTCTAAATGGCCATCTTTACTCTGCCTCTGAACACTGAATCTTGAAAAACTAAGCCTAACAACCCCTTTCCCTTACATCCTCATTTTTTGCCTTTCACCCCCACCCCCAAAAAAGTAAAACATTAAAAGGATGAAAAATATCAAACATATTTAACCTAGCAATAACATTCCTACATTTGTTCTATCCAAAAATGTATACCTCATTCTGCATTATCCATCTATCACTTTCCCTATTATGTGGTGTCAGTATCATTTTTTAATCTTCACCCTCTAGAATTGTGGTGGATCTTTAAGTAGGGTTCTTAAATCTTTCAAATTTCTTTTTATTCATGATGTTATTATAATAAAACGCTCATTATATTGGGAAATTTCTTCATGCAATTATGACATGCTTTTTCTGGTTCTGTTCACTTGTATCAGATCACAGAAATCTGCCCAGGTTTCTCTAGGACCATTCTGGTAATAATTTCTTATTGTGCATAATTTGTTCAGCCATTTCCCAGTGATGAACATCCTATTAGTCTCTAATTTCTTACCTCTGAAAAAAAAATTTTTAAGTCTACTATAATTACTTTGGTACTTCTAGAATCCCATTTTTTAATTTTTATTGTTTAACTTCTCTGGGATTATAAGTCTAGAAATGGTATTTCTAAATCAAAGAGCTAGTTCAATGAGAATTTAATGTGGCCTAGGACCAAACTACTTTCCTGTATTCTTAGAAAAACCCCATTTGCACCAATATTAATACTCTTGCTTTCCAATACCCCTCCAATAATTGTCATTTTCATTTGTCCATCTGATTGATATGAAGTAGAAGCTCAGAGTTGCTTAAATTTATGTTTCTCTACTTAGTGATTTTGGACTATTTTAAATTGATCACTCCCTTGAAAACTGCCTTTTTTTCATAGCCTTTGAATTTTTGATGATCATTTAATTGAAAGATATCTCATGGTTCACTGGGTCCAAGGCTTTCATTTGATCAGTATAGTAAATGGAAGTTTAGAAAAGGCTAAGTGACTTGCCTAAATTAATAAAAATAAGTAGTGGAAACTACAACTAGATTCTAGAACCTAGAACTACTAGAGACCAAATCTCCTTAATTTCCAAGATGGTTTCATTGTCAATTGTATCATACTATCCCTTTTTCTTCCACAGAGAACTGGAATTAAAAAATGAAGAGATGGAATTGAAAAGAATAATAGAAGAAGAAGGTCAGAAATATAGAAAAGACCTCAAGGATATTGATGACAGGGTGAGACACTACAGTTCATATATATATATATATATATATTCCCACACCCCTCCCCTCCCCCGGCCCCTTTAATGAAATTTTAGTGAATTTTGTTTGTGTTCACAGTGATGAAAGTGGTGGAAGGCAGTCAGTGAAAATGATTGTTAAAGCTATGAATGAAAGTAGTGCCCATAATAATGGGCATGTTAGATAAGTGCTTCCTGTTTCATTCATCCATTCTCTTGAACAAGTCAAACAATCTTTTTCAATCTTACTAACAACACTTCTTGGCCTACCAGCAGGAGTGCTTTAAAAAATCATGAAAGGCAAATTGACCAAAACTCCCATGTCACTACTCCATGCCTGGTTCTATTTATCACTCTTGAGAAAAGCCAGTATGGAAATAATTTGGAAACATCTGCTTAATTGAGAGAATGATCATCAGCTGGGATACCCTTCTTCTCTTCATCTCAGCTATTAACTACTAGGTCTTGGATAAGATGGGATTCAACAACTTTCTTTGACTTTGCCATATATATGCATATTCATATACTCACAGTTTAGCATAGAACCACACAAAAAGCACTTAATAAAGGTCATTTTTTTCTCTATATACACATATAACATTATGTCTATGTGTGTATATATATATATATACATAAATATATACATAAACACATTTATTTATGTGTGTATGTGTGTAACTTACATCTATATATACACCACTATCAAAGACCAGGATACTTTTTCATCAGATCTTTCCTAACATTATTCTATCTGCAAATGAGCTTGTAATTTCCCAGCTCTTATGGCACTTCCACTAATTTTGTTTTTGAACATCTCTTTTAGTCCATTCTACCAAATTAAAAATCCCCCTGGAGGCAAACATCATCTTTTCCCCTTCATATACAATACTACACAGAGAGAAAGGCTTCATTTTATAGTGTTTAAGAAGGAAGACCTATAATGAAGTCCTAATGTCCATCCTGGATGTCTGAATTTCACCAAGTCAGTAACATCTTAGTGCTCTGGGAAGCTCTCAGCAACTACAGGGCAATGAAGGTGCCACTTTCCTTAAAAAAGTTAATTCTTCACTGGGAGATCTTTTCACTTTTGAATTCTATCCCTAATTTCATCTACTAGGACTATTATTCCTATCCCCTTTCCCTTTCCCTTTCCCATGCCCATTTCTATCTCTATACCATTGTCTATCCCTATCCCTAACTTCATTTTTATCCTTAAACCTATCTTGATTATTATTCCCTTATTGGAGAGCAGAGAGTCCAGATAAGTGGCCACATAAAAATGAGTTACTTATGGAATAGTTTTGAAAGATAGAGATGAAAAAGACCGAATAAATTGAAAATATTTGAATTATTATGGTTGAACAAATTTCAGACTAACAACTTGATAGAGAAACTTAAAAAATATGTGAAGATATCTGAAGTGAATATGGGAAATCAACCTGAGGAGACAGTAAAAGAAGATATAACATCATCAGGGCAATTATTGGCCCCAGAGGATATTGGTTTAGGTAAGACAGCTTGATATTTTTTTTTAAACCCTTGTACTTCGGTATATTGTCTCATAGGTGGAAGATTGGTAAGGGTGGGCAATGGGAGTCAAGTGACTTGCCCAGGGTCACACAGCTGGGAAGTGGCTGAGGCCGGGTTTGAACCTAGGACCTCCCGTCTCTAGGCCTGACTCTCACTCCACTGAGCTACCCAGCTGCCCCTACAGCTTGATTTTTTAAAAACTTTTATCAATCCTTTATTCCAATTCTTTCATTATATTTTTATTTTATTTAATTTATTAATTAAGAAAAATTTTCAAGATTCCATGATTCATGTTCTTTCCCTCCCATCCTCCCACCCCTCTCTCATACATGTGTCATTGATCAGGATCTATTTACATATTATTGATATTTGTGCTAGGGTGCTCATTTTGAGTCTATATTCCCAGTCATGTCCCCATTGACCCATGTGATCAAGCAGTTGTTTTTCTTCTATGTTTCTACTCCCAGAGTTCTTTCTTTGGATGGTGGATAGCATTCTTTCTCATAAGTCCCTCAGAAATGAAGACAGCTTAATTCTTGATTAGGCTGAAAGGAATCAATTAGTGTCAAGAAAAGAGGCAGTAGAGGTTATAAGATAGAATTTTAGCTTATAAACATTCTGTTGGTCTACTAACACAAATTTTTTTTGAATTCAGTTACATGGAGGAACATTTTCTGACAAGTTTTTTTTTTTACATTTTAAAATTCAGAATTCCACAGTACCCCCCAACTGTCCCCTCTTCTAGAGTTCTGGGGGGTACTATGAAATTTTGTGAGGCAGTTCACCCCACTTAAGATTATGCATGTTACAGAGGGCATTTGTCAGAATTGTTTTAATTTAACTTTCTTTCATCAGTAGTGATTTGGAGCATTTGTTCTTATGACTATGAATAATTGTAATCTCTTTCTCTGAGAATTGCCTGTTGATATCCATTTCTTGACTGGAGAATGTTTTGTATTCTTATAAATTTGAATCAGCTCTCTATATATTTGAGAAATGAGGCTTTAGTCAGATACTTGCTATAAAATTTCCCCCAGATTTGTTGTTTCCTTTCTCATTGGTTTTATTAGTGTAAAATTTTTTAAATTTAATGAAATAAAAATTATTTTTAATTATGTAAGTCATGGTTTATATATATATATATATTTATTTTTTCATAAAACCAACTCTTTTTTGTATTTATTAGTTCTATAGTTTTGTTTCAATTTATTCATATCTCCCTTGATTTTCAGAATTTCCAAACTTGTTTAATTATGAAATTTTAATTTGTTTTTTACAATTTTTTATTTGCATCACAATTCATTGATTTGCTGTTTCTCTATTTTATTGATGTAAGCAATGAGATAAAAATTTCCCTCTAAGTACTGCTTGGCTGCATCCCATAAATTTTGTTTGCATCCCATAAATGTTGTTGATGAAATTGTTGATTGTTTCTATGATTTATTCTTTGACCCATTTGCTCTTTAGAAAAAGATTGTTTAGTTTCAAATTTATTTTTAGTCTTTCTTCTGCATTTTGAGTGTCACTTTTCTAGCCATCATGGTCTGAAAAGTATGGATTTAATATATCTGTTTTTTATACATTTGGAAGTGAGGCTTTTATGACCAACTATGTGGTTGATTTTTGTGAAAGTTGCATATATTGCTGAGAAAAAAGTGTATCCCTTTCTATTCCTCTTCAGTTTTCTCCAGAGGTCTATCATGTTTGGGTTTTCTAAAGTTCTATTTACCTTCTTAACTTCTTGTTTATTTTCTGGTTGAATTTATCTATTTCTGAGAGGGGAAGGTTGAGATTCCCCAATATAGTAACATTTTTATTTTATTTTTCCTCCTGTAACTTCTAATTCTTCCTTTATGAATATGGATGCTATGCCATTTGATGCATAAATAAATGTTTAATAATATTGTTTCATTTTCTATAGCACCTTTTTATCATTATGTAATTTCTTTTCTTATTTCCTTTGATTAGATCAGTTTTTACTTTTGCTTTGTCTGAAAACAGATTTGCTAACCAGGCTTTTATTATTTTAGTTGAGGCATAGTATATGCTACTCCAGCTTCTTTTATTCTGTGTTTGTTGTCTCCATGTTTTAAATGTATTTCTTGTGGGCAGCGTAATGTGGTGTTCTGGTTTTTAATCAACTTTGCTATCCTTTTGTGTTTTATGAGTAAGTTCATTCCATTCATATCCACATTGATCATTACTAATCCATCTTATTTTCCCTGTTTATTCTTCTCTTTCTCTCCTTTCAGTCTTTCTGTGTTCACAGATGTTTTGTTTTTGATCATCACTTCCCTCAATTCAACCCTCCTTTTTTGTCCACCTCCAACCTCTTATTCTCCCTAACCTTCTACTTCCCTATAGGGTAAGGTAAGTTTCTATAGATGTGGCTGTTGTTCCCTTTTTGAGCTAGTTCCAATGAGAGTAAGGCCCAATCACAGCTAAAGCAAATCTTTTCCTCCACTGAATTTGCTGCTTATGTGCCTCTTAAAGAGAAATAGTTTGCCTCCTTCTAGTTTTCCTTTTCTCTTTTCTCAATTTATTCCTCTTTCCCATTCCTCCCTTTTTTTATATAAGTCTATCACATTTAGCTTCTTTTCTTCTATGCATACTCCTTTTTAATGCTCTAATATTTAGTATTTTAGATACTTTAGCTTTAGCTTGCCTTTCTCAAATATTATAAATGTCTTAATTATTTCAATGATCACATTCCCAGGTATAAATGAACTCAATTCAACTTTAGCAAAACTGTTAAGTGTTCACTTTATCTTTTTATTCTTGAGGATTGAATTTGGTCATAAAATTTTATTTTCAACTTTTTGTGAGAAAAGTCTGAAATGCCTCTATTTCATTAAAGAGAAATTTTTCCCCTTTGGAGGATTATGCTCAGTTTTAGTTAGGGTATAATTCTAGGTTGCAGTCCTAGAGTCTTTGCTATTCAGAATGTCACATTCCATGTCCTCCATTCCTTTAATGTAAAAACTTGCTATGTCCTGGGGAATCTTGACTGTGGCTCCTCAATATTTAAAATGTTTCCTTCTGGCAGCTTCTAGTACTTTTTCTGTGGCCTGGGAGTTCTGGAATTTGGTTACAGTAGTGCTGTGGTATTTTATTTTGGGTTCTCTTTTAGGAAGAGATTGGTGGATTCTTTCCATTTCTATTTTTCCCTATTGTTTGAGGAATCGAGATGACTTCAAGATGACTAATAAGATGACTTCTTGTTACATGCAGTCCAGGATCATCTTTTGATCATGTCTTTCAGATATTCTGATGATCCTTAGATGATTTCTTCTTGGTCTGTTTTCTAGGTTGGTCATATTTAAAATGAGGTATTTCAGATTTTCTTCTTTTTTTAAATTTTTGATTGTGTTTTATTGTCTCTTGCTTGTAATTTCATTAGCTTCTATTTGTCCATTTCTAATTTTAAGGAGTTACTTTCTTCTTTGAGTTCTTGGGTTTCCTTTTCCACTTGACACGAAGTCTTTTCTTTAAAGGGTTGTTTTCTTCAGGTTTTTTGTTTTGTTTTTCTTTTTGTTTTTTTTGCCTCTATTCCCATTTGGTGGATTCAATTAATTACTAAGTTTTTTATTTCAGTGAATTTTTCCCCCAACTCTTGAGTTTTTCTATTAATTCCCTTATTTTTTTAACTACTTCCAGGGATTCTACTTTAAGGCCTGAACTCCTTGCCCACTTTTTTTTGAGGCTTTATGTGTTTCCTTTGTTTTTCTTGTTATTGTTGTTATCATCTTCTGAGTCCATATTTTGATCTTCCCTATCACTAAAGTACCTTTCCCAGGTTTAGTTTTTTCTTCTTTTACTTGTTTTTTCAATTTTTTTCTTTCCCTTGTAAACTTATCTATCTTTTGAGGTTCTTCTCTGTTCCTGGAGTAAAAGAGTGTATTGTTCTAAGATTTCAGAGTACTTTTCTCTGGTATTTGGTATAGGACTAGCTGCTCTTGTTCCCTGTGGCTTTGTCTGTCAAGGAGGTGGCAGTATTGACATGCTCTGGGGAAGTTGGTTGGCAACTGTTTCATCCAACTATATTTAGCATACTGAGCTACTAGATCCGCCATTGTTTTGTGGGTTAGTCTGATCCCCACTATGCTGCTTCACTGCCCCTACCAAGTGGCCTGGATGGAGAAGGCTCCCTACTTTGGTCTCCATTACTCCAGACTTTCTACTACCACATGGAAGTGAGCAAATTACTTCACCATAGTTCTAGTTTCCCCTTTCTGCATTCCTGTAACGTCAAGGCTCTTTTGCCATATGGAAGTGGATAGTTCATTATTGTTCTAGTTCCTATCTCTACTCTTTTGTAGCTCTAGGCCTCTGATGCCACATGAGAGTTTGTAGGTTTCTTATCTTCTCTACCTATGTAGAGTGACTCTAGCTGGATTCCAAGATCTGCTAGTACTCTTCGATGCTATACTGCTGGGCTGCTCTCTTCTCTTACCCTGCAGTGAGATATGTCCCTCCAGCTTTTCTTTGTTTTGAAGCAATTTGTTTTGTTTTGTTTTTGCATTGAGGAAGTAGACTGCCCTTTCTTCCTCCATATTATCTTTCAGCATGCAACCTTTGTCTTCATGCAAAATCTGAATAAAAAATGAAGAGTACAATTCTAAGGAGAGGAAGATGCTGAGGGATATAATGCAGGATTTATGCAAGAATCCTGCATTCCAGGGATCTATACACATAAATGTACACATATACATATACACACATATACATATACATATGTGTATGTCTTTATATATTTGGGTGTGTGTGAGCATAGAATGGTTTTCTCATTTTAAAGATTTTTTTCATAGACACTGAAAATGTTTTCTTCCTACTGAGAACTCCTTGAGAGCAGAGATTGACTTTTTTTTATCTTTTTCTGTATCCTCAATGCTTTGCACAGTAGCCTGGAACACTTGAGGCACTTAATAATGATGGTTTACTTACTTATTCCAAACCTGGAATTTGATTTCTAATATATATTACCTATGTAAAGAGGAATGTACATTTTTCAAAGACTTTCAAGTTTTTGAACTATAACACTGACAAAACACTTTATTATTCCTATTTCTACAAGGGGAAACTAAGACTCAGAGATGATGACTCCCTTTGTCTTATCTTTCTGTGCCAAGAATAATCCCATGTGACTTGCCATAAAGCTTACACTGTACCTGATTATAAGTAAATTTTCTGGGAAAAAGAAATGTATAGACATACACACACAAAACACAAATACACATACAAATGATATCTAGCCTGGTACAAAGACTGAAGCTAGCAAGGGGGAAAAAGATTGCCAGAACAGAAAATTACTCATAAATTTATCAGTGCTGCCATACACTCTAAGAAGTAGTGTGCTAAATAATACAATGAGGTCACATTCATCTGATTTATTTTTAAATGCTCTCTGTAAGGCATATTATCTTGTTTTATCTTTATGAGAACACTGTGGTGGAGGTTATATAAATATTATTTTCCAGATTTTACAGAAAACAAAAAAACAAGATTCTGGAGAAAAGACAGTACTTGTTCAAGTACATCCAACTAGCTAGTAAATGGACAAGCCAGGATTCTGTGGGAAAGAATGCATTTTTACTTTAAAGTTATAGTATTGAAATTTTAAATAGAATATTAGCAAAGAGACTCCAGCAAGTGATCAAAAGGATCATCCATCATGATCAGGTGGGATTTTTACCAGGAATGCAAGGATGATTCAACATTATGAAAACCATCCACATAATTGACCATATCAACAATCTAACAAACAAAAATCACATGATTATCTCAATAGATGCTGAAAAAGCCTTTGACAAAATACAGCACCCATTCTTATTGAAAACCCTGGAAAGTATAGGAATAGAAGGACCTTTCCTAAAAATAATAAACAGTATATACCTAAAACCATCAACAAACATCATATGCAATGGGGATAAATTAGAAGCCTTCCCAATAAGATCCTCTATTATATTTAACATTGTACTAGAAACATTAGCAGTAGCAATTAGAGAAGAAAAAGAAATTGAAGGTATCAAAATAGGCAATGAGGAGACTAAGCTATCACTCTTTGAGATGTTATGATGGTCTACTTAAAAAATCCTAGAGAACCAACTAAGAAACTTGTAGAAATAATCAACAACTTTAGCAAAGTTGCAGGATACAAAATAAATGCACACAAATCATCAGCATTTCTATATATTTCCAACACATCACAACAGCAAGAGGTAGAAAGAGAAACGCCATTTAAAATCACCCTTGACAATATAAGATACTTAGGAATCTATCTACCAAAACAAACACAGCAATTATACGAAAACAACTACAAAACACTTTCCAAACAATTAAAACTAGATCTAAACAATTGGAAAAATACTGATTGCTCATGGGTAGGACAAGCTAACATAAAAAAATGACCATTCTACCCAAATTAATTTACCTATTTAGCGCCATACCTATCAAACTACCAAAAAACTTTTTTACTGAATTAGGAAAAACTATAATAAAGTTCATTTGGAATAACAAAAGATCAAGAATATCAAGGAAAATAATGGAAAAAATGTGAAGGAAGGGGGCCTAGCAGTACCAGATATTAAACTGTACTATAAAGCAGCAGTCATCAAAACAATACAGTACTGGCTAAGAGACAGAAGGGAGGATCAGTGGAATAGACTTGGGGTAAGTGACATTAGCAAGACAGTGTATGATAAACCCAAAGAGCCCAACTTTGGGGACAAAAATCCACTATTTGACAAAAACTTTGGGGAAATTTAGAAAACAATATGGGAGAGAATAGGTTTAGATCAACATCTCACACCCTACACCAAGATAAATTCAGAATGCGTGAATGACTTGAATATAAAGAGGGAAACTATAAATAAGTTAAGTGAACATAGAGTAGTTTACTTGTCAGATCTCTGGGAAAGGAAAGATTTTAAAACCAAACAAGAGTTAGAGAAAACTACAAAATGTAAAATAAATGATTTTGATTATATCAAACTAAAAATCTTTTGTACAAACAAAAACAATGTAGCCAAAATCAGAAGGGAAATAACAAATTGGGAAAAAATCTTTTAATAAAAAACTCTGACAGGGGTCTAATTACTCAAATATACAAGGAGTTAAACCAGTTGTATAAAAAAATCAAGCCATTGCCCAATTGATAAATGGGCAAGTGACATGAATAGGCAATTTTCAGATAAAGAAATCAAAAGTATCAATAAGTACATGAGAAAGTATTCTATATCTCAAATAATTAGAGAAATGCAAATCAAAACAACTCTGAGGTATCACCTCACACCTAGCAGATTGGCTAAAATGAAAGAAGGGGAGAGTAATGAATGTTGGAGGGGATGTGGCAAAACTGGGACATTAATGCATTGCTGGTGGAGTTGTGAACTGATCCAACCATTCTGGCTGGCAATCTGGAACTATGCTCAAAGGGCTATAAAAGAATGCCTGCCCTTTGATCCAGCTATACCATTGTTGGGTTTGTTGTACCCCAAAGAGATCATAGATAAACAGACTTGTATCAAAATATTTAAAGCTGTGCTTTTTGTGGTGGCAACAAACTGGAAAATGAGGGTATGCCCTTCAATTGGGGAATGGTTTAACAAATTGTGGTATATGCTGGTGATGGAATACTATTGTGCTCAAAGGAATAATAAACTGGAGGAATACCATGTGAACTGGAAAAACCTCCAGGAATTGATGCAGAGTGAAAGGAGCAGAGCCAGAAGAACATTGTACACAGACACCAATACACTGTAGTAAAATAGAATGTAATGGACTTCTGTACTAGCAGCAATGCAATGACCCAGGACAATTCTGAGGGATTTATGGAAAAGAACGCTACCCACATTCAGAGGAAGAACAGCAGGAGTGGAAACAGAAGAAAAACAACTGCTTGAACACATGGGTTGAGGCAGACATGATAGGGGATGTAGACTCAAAACTACCACATCAATGCAACTATCAACAATTTGGAAATAAGTCTTGATCAATGACACATGTTAAAACCAGTGGAAATACACATCAGCCATGGGGAGGAGGGGGAAGTCGGGGGTGGGGTGTGAAGGGGAAATTAAGAGCATGAAGTATGTAACCATGTTAACTTTTCAAAAAATAAATATTAATAAATGTTTAAAAAAAAGTTAAAAAAAGTTATAGTATTGAATCCAAATTGTAAGAAGGAAGGGAATACATTCTTTCCCTAGTTAATCTGTGGCACATATCTTTTCCCTAAAGCATACTTGATAATACGAGTCTCTGCCTATAATAGGAATTATTCTCTTGTTCTTTGAGGCTTTCTTATTTGCAAGAGATGACTGAACCTTTTGAGTTTTTAGTGCCAGGCCTCCATTGGGGCACTCACCAATTCTGATCCATAAAATGAAATCAGAGTTATTAAAAAAAAACTACTTATTAGAAAAGAAAAAAGATTTTATTAAGAGTGGGGCTCACTCTAATTTCCTACTTAAATTGAATGTGAAAATTCTAGCTTGAATCTCCAGCTGCCTTTCTAATGAGATTCACTATCACCTTTGCCAGAATTTTGGACAAAGTGAGTCGGGTCAAGATTCCTTTGAGAAAAGTGAGAGGAGGAGGATTCAGTCTATTTCACCTTCTACAGATTTGTCTATACCATTTACTAGCTTTTTGGAACTTTGTACAACTTAACTACTCATGTCCTTTAAATCTCATATGAAAAGTAGGGATAATACCAAATGCTCTACCCTACATCAGAATTACTGTGAGAACACCAATATGACCTTTTGTACATAGTTTTAAAGGAGAAATGTTTCAAAAAAATATTAGACAAACTAAACAAAAAAGCATTATATGTATACACTGAAAAGGATGAGTTCCACATATCAATCAGTAAAGTTTCCTAAAGAACACAGTTCTTTCAGAACAAAAATGACACAATAGAGAAAAGGGAAATGGATCCTATTTTGACTCTGGCAAGAGCTTAGAAATAGTACTGGTGAATTTGGAACAATGAATGCCCAAGTGCCAAGAAGAGGAAACGATCATGAAAAAGGGGGTGTAATGGAACAAAGAGGATTTTATAAGCATCTGGGTTTAATCTTAATAAACATTTTAATCACTGATATAGATGAAAGAAAAAAGCTTCCATATGAAATTTGCAAATAAATTTATTTTAGCAGTAATTTTCCAAAGCCCAGTACTATGGAAAAACTATTCTTTTTGAATGTTTTAAATGAATATCATTTTAGATATATCTGTATATCTTTATATCTATCTGACTATCCATCTAAATTTAATTGTTGGCAAATAAGTTAGAGAAGGCTTCCTTTCTCAACTATATATAGACAACCTATATAGCAGGTTCATTAGAAAACACTTTCTTGGGTGCCATCATTTACCTGAATTGGTTTGGTATTATGAATATGTGAACTTTTGCAGCATCATTGCCATTGCTAATAGTAGGCAATCTGGTTCAGCCTTTTCAGTCTGGGGTGAATGAGTAACAGAAGGAAAGTGGATGATACACATCAGGGGCTGTTATTTTTTTGGCTGCTAAGTACCATTATCACGATGATGTGTTCAGCCGCTGTTCAGGGAGGATTAGAACCTCTACTGTGAGGGCTTGCTGAATGCTTTTCAGGGTTGCTTATCCATGTTTGGTGTCTACCTCTTTCCTGGCTCTCACCTGTGGCTCCAAGCAGCAGTATACAGAGCAGCCTGTTAAAACTGCCCGAGCAGATGGGTTAAGCTAGGGCTTATGTCTGCCCCAGGCTTGTGAAGATGTCTCCTGCCAGAACAAGTGGGTGAGACCGTTTGTTTCAGTAGCCAAGAAGGTGGCTGAAGCAAACACTGTAGAGTGCTTAGAGCTTGGCTGGCCAGTAGAGACACTGATGACACTGATGCCATTCAGGTCCATTTTTAGTCATCCTGACTTTTGTCTTGCCACAGGATTTAGATGACTCTGGGAGATTGAGAATGACAGCTGTGCAACTCATACACAAGTTTTTACCCTGTTATGTCCCTAGTATTCTTCAAAATGAAGGATCACCACCACCACCACCATTAACTGATGGATGGATGATCATCATTTTTATTGATTGAATCATCCTTTTGTCTTCTTAAATCTAGCTTTATTTATTTTAATTTGCCCTTGAAGCTGGCTAATATTTTCTTGGTAGACATCCTAGATCTGTGATGGGCAAACTATGGCCTGTGGGCCAGATTTGCCCCCCTGAAATGTTCTATCCAGTGGGCCCTGCAACATTATACCTAATCTGACGAATACAATGAGTAGGATACAATACAATGAAACTTCAAAAGAGTTGCCTTAGAAATAGACTGACAGATGACCATTTCATTTCCTTTGGCCACCTCTTTAAAAAGTTTGTCCATCACTGTCCTAGATCATCAGTCTTAGAAGGAACCACAAAGATCATCTATTTAATCCACTCATTTTGCAGGTGAGGGAAATGAGGCCCAAAGAAGATATACAGATAACTAGCTCCTGTGCTAAGACTTCAAGAGTCCTGACTTAAATCCAAGGCTCTATGTTCTTCACTGTGCATATCTAGAGGTTCATCAGTAATAGGAAGCAATTAAGGGTTGCTGTTGCTTCTGATTCAACCTAGGAAGACAAGACACTTATATTGTTCTAATCATTGAATTATTTATATTCTTAGATATCACAATTAAAAAAGGAGAACAAGGAGAAGAATTAGTAGAAGAGATTAGCAGTGGCAAACCTGCAGTGGGAAAGGCTCAAATGCCGTTTTCCTGGTTCTGGTAAGAGATGTGATTTTTATAAATGGATAACAAAATTCTTAAACAAAATAATTTATTTCTGCTGGATTTTGCCCCATTGGCTACCGTTTTGGTGTGTTTTTCCCTTATGTAAAAGAACCTCATTAGTTGTATATGGTTTCTCGGTTGTTCACGTCTTCCTCAAATGGGTGCTGGCATAGAGTAGAAATATCCAACTCACAGTCTGTTGATGTAGCCCCAAGAGATCCATTTCTTTTTGAGTTTGATAACACCACCATAGAGGAAAAAATGTAGGATATAGAATGTGAGCATCTGGGTTAAAATTGGAGCTTTATCATTGCAACTTGTGTGATTGAAGTCAAGTAATTTCTGATCAATAGGTTTCAGATTTCTCATTTATAAAACGAGGGGATATGGCACAAGTTGACATCCAGTGTTACTTCCAACTCTAAATCAGTGATAATTCAACTCCTTACAAGAGAAATCATGTATTAGTTGTGGCTAATGTAGAGGAGGAAGAGGTAGAGAGATAATGCCATGCCACATGCACAAATCTTTAACTTAATTGGATTCCATTTCTTGTTTATTTTACATATAAGCCAGGTTAGGTTATAGTTATACCTATTCTCTTCTATATATGCCAACATACACACGTGTCCTATAAAAAACAACCCTCCTTTAACCATGTGGCTTTATCTTTCTTATGGAATTGAAATTTATGAATTTTTTTTATAATGTGCTTCTCTTTAGGCAACTTTTTGCATCATAGTAGAATATATTTTATGCTTTCTTAATTATTTCTCTCTCAAATCTTGGATGATTCTAGCAATGTCCAAGGATACAATTGGTGGAGCTTCTTTTGTCTTAAAAAACATGCTAAACAAGTAAAGAATGTGAACAAGCAGGAAGAAACTGACCAACAGGTAAATTTTCATTATGTTAAATTTGTCATAGATTTATGTGTATGCTTTTAATTACTAGGTATTAAGCTTTTTAAATAATCTCTAAGACTCTTTTAGTTTTCAGTGTCTATGGTTTTATTAACATATGCCAATCTAAGCTTTTAAATATTGTCTCTCTTACCTCTAGCTATTTGATGATGCCTCTGCTTCTTTTGGTACCCCAAAGTTTTTGGTGTCTGAGTGGACAGAAACTCAAGTTGGCCATTGGTTAAAGAGCATTGGAATGAAAAAATACATCCTGAAATTTGATTGTAAAAGAGTAAGCGGTCAAGAACTTCTTGAATTAGACAATGATGGGCTAAAAGTAAGCTTCAGAATTGGCTTTTTTTTTTACATACCATTAGAGAACAACATTATATAATCTATTTTTATGGTGAATTATTGGATAAAAACAGTACAAATAATGAGATTCCTATATATGACCTATTTGCCAACCTTTATGGTTTTAAGGAAAACATGTTAACTTCCTTTTTAAATGTAGTATCATGAAATGTTTCTTTTTCTAATGTGATTTGTTAAAGCTCCCCCCCCCTTTTTTAGTATTCCTGCCATGTGGTCATTCCTATTTATTTCTATTTATTTACCTTCCATCTTAGAATACATACCATGTATAGTTTCCAAGGAAGAAAAGTTTTAAGGACTAGGTAATGTAGAGCAAGTGATTATCTCAGCATCACCCTTCTAGGGGCCATATTTCATACCAGGACCTCATCTTTAGGTCTGGCTCTCAATCTATTGAACCACTAGTCATTCTTTTTAAGAATTCTGTCTATAAACAAACACTGGTAAGCAGAGAAGCAATTTTGTAATTCTTGAACAGTTAATCTGACTGATTAATTACTAATTAGTAATTAATCACTGAAGCAGATTAAAAAACCATAATTATGGGAAATGGTAAACTTTCATTTCATTTTATAATAAATAAAATATTAATATTTTAAGCTTTAAATATCATATATTGGTTAGAATGACTCCTTTGTCATTGTCTAGAGGTACTTGATCAGAGGAACATGATAATTAACTACGCAAAATCCAGAAATACTTCACTTGTATTCATTTGCCACATAAGAAAATATTATGAGGTTTTTAAAAAAAAGTATAGCTTCTCTTAAAATGTATTCCTAGAGTGTTCCCAACATATTGTATTTAAGTATACCTCTAAGCTGTAAATTTCTGATATTCTGGTTCTTCAATTTGAAGACAAATGAACTGAAACAAAATTAGTCAATTACAAATTTTAAAAATGTATGGTATTCCAAAAGCAACCATCACTGGGCTCCCAACAAATTAAGCAAATAAAAATGAATACATGAGAAATGTACCTTCAAGTATAATTATGATGATATCAATAAGATCCCAACACTCTTCTCAGAAAAAATAGTTTTAATGTAAATTCCTTAATGTATTTTAGAGTTCTGCAATGTAATTTTTTACTTCATTCAGCCATATTGAATATTTTCCTAATGTTGTAAAATTAGAGTTCTTCAGAAATGATACTAAAGTAATTTAATTTTCAGGTTCATTATGTAAAGAGTTTACAAAATCTATTCATCCAAATGAATGCATGCAAAATAACCCCTTCAATTTTCTCTCCAAAGTGCATTGGAATCACAAAGAAGAGAGACCGCAAGAAAATACTTAAGAGTATTGAGAAAATTCCAAAGACAGAAAAAAAATTAGTACAATTTAACAATTAACTATATCGAAAAGAGAGACAATATCTAGAAGATACGACAAAAATGAGAAAAATATAATTAATCACTTTTAATCATTTCACTTCTACATAAATATTGTTTTGATATAGGATTTTTCATTGGTGAAAAATTAATATCATACACATAATATGCATTACACATATCATACTGTATTTCTGAATAAACTGATTATAATATACACATGCACTCTCATTTTTGTGGGAAATGGATATGGAATTACCTCAGTATAACTGAAGGAATAGTGCAAAAAGCAATCCTCCTCTGTAAGTGTGGAATTGGGTAAATCAAGGATTACTAAGCACACATCTTGGAAGGGGAATGGAAACCTACTCCATGGAACTCTGAGAGACTTCTGTTTGGGAAGGGCCACAGCAGGAGGAGTTTTGGAAGAGGCTTCTCAACTGTCACTTCTCTCCTGACCAGACAAGGAGCTGAGGGATGGGGGTTGGGGGAGGGGTTGGTTCTTTGGTTGAGAGCTTGGGTTTGTGGGATGAATCCTGAGTGAATTGGGTTCCTCTGTACTTTTACGTGTGACTATTGGGGAGACCACAAATACCAACAAAGAAGACATTGAACAGCAATTCTCCCATTTGGCTGGAGAGTCCAAACTCCTAGGGGAGTGGGCTTGAAGCGGGGGTCCCTTCCCTGATCTTGCCTGAATCCATTGATCCTGTTATTTCCCTTTTATATATTAGAAATATTGGATAGGAGACTTGTTATAAACAAAAAGGGCCTAGGGAGATATATAGTGATGTGAGTGCATCTATGTATTCTCCCTAGTTGCAGATGATGGAGGAACGCCAACCCGGATCACCCTTGATAGTTTTTATAATTTTCCCTCTTCTCTAACAGTTGCCCATGGAGGACTCCAAAAGGTTAGGTGGATGGGATAGTTTTTATAATTTTCCCTCTTTAACAGTTGCCCATGGAGGACTCCAAAAGGTTAGGTGGATGGGTAACCCTTTCAGGTCCAACCTGGGGTTGGATAAATTATAGGACTTTTGATTTGCCTTGAATCATGTTTGATATCTAACTACGTTGACTCCCTCCCCAAGGGTCATGATATAAAGACCACTCAGGAAAGTACTTGTTAAACTCTATAATCTATAATCAGGGAAAGGATAAACAGGACAGGAATGGGGATTGGAGAACTCTATCAATCTAATATCTATAACTAGTTGACAATCAGGACTGGAGACTATTGATCTAGAAGAAGCTGGAGATTTATTCTCCACTACACCTCTGGACTAGCCTGGCCACAGCCAAGCCAGAGAATAGAGATTGCTATTGATGCAGCTGTGCTTGTGAACTTATTCTCTCAGCTTTCTCATTATCAGTGTTTGGTGATGCACTAGCTCTCACAGTCTTCAGGAAATGTACAGATTCTTCCTACCCTCTTCTTCATAGACCTTCCAGCCTCCCTTCACCACCCAGAGACCTAGAGACCTAAAGAGCTAGAACCCAGAGACCTAAAGACCTAAAGAGCCCAAAGACCCCAAGAACAAAAGACCCTTTCAAGTGGCTCTCAGGGGAATTTTTACTGCCAGGCCAATCAACATTTGCCCCTGGATCATGGCATCTGGGAATGTTTCATCTCTTCCAACTGCCTTCCCTGTCATTCAAGGTGGCATCCATCATTCCCAGCATATGAATATAACAGACTGTAGGGGGAAGAGAGAGTAGCCACTGTGACCAAGCCACTGACCAAGCCTATAGCCCTTGGTCAGCAAAGAAGCACATTAGAGTTTAAATCTCCTTAGGCATTTCTTATCCTCAGCTTCACAAGAATACCTTCAGCATTTCAAACCTAGTTTAGTGAGGTTTGCTATCTAAAGTTCTAGATTACCTCACTGTCTTACCAATTCCCTTTCACCTAATATTTCACCATCAAATAAATTCATCAATCTTTTAAAACCTAAGAACTTGTAGTCATTGCCTACCTTTCATCTAAGGCCAAGTAAGGACAGCTGTCTGGACATTCTAAAGGCTACAGCTAGTCAGCACCATTAACAGTTGGATCATGAAGTGCCATGTTTCCTTCCTGTTTGACTCCATCATTTATCCAATAGAAAATTACTTCCTTCTCAGGGCAGGGCTAAAGAATCCTGAAGTTAAAGGAGATTGGGTATATTAATGGGAGAGTATTTCACTCATTTCTCTTCCAAGTTAGGTGAAGGATCCCTGCTGCTTCCACACCTATACCCTAGTTCTATAGCCGCGAGACTGGCCTTATTCCATCCTCCTTACTCCTCCCACTCTTATAGCCATTTCCCTTTTATTACACACAATAGCAATAAGGATAAGTAATTATATATAGTAATGTACATAATTATTACTAACAAAATAACCTTAACATATTAATACCTTAGAACTCAGAGTATTAATACTATTAACATATGTTAAGCAAGATACTAACACAAAATTTAGGATTAGTTGCTTATGTGATTAGGCTTATGGATTCCTCTAGAAGCACTCTGCTTGCAGAGCCAAACTATTTTAATGGCTTTGTTGTAATATAAAAGACAGATAGCAGGTTAAGTTACAGTTTTAATGCACCTTTGCAAATTTACATTTAGTTGTGTTTACAAAGATATTTTATTGCATTCCTTAGATATAGTTACTGTAACTTCTATTTATTGTTGTTTTGCAAAGTTAGAAAAGTTTATTGTTACACACTTGCGTTATTTTGTTCCATGTATTATCATGCCTGTATTACATGTAAACCCTTTCTTTCACTGGAATTACTTTCCTTACCCTTCCTACATAGTGGTAGACAGTTAGTGTAAGGTTTAAGATATAGATTTTTTTATGTTGCTGTAAATAGAGAGTATATTTTTAGCTATAGAGTAGTGCAAGGCATAATAAAGGATTATTACCATTGCCATGTTCGCTTGGGGCAACCTGTAAGTTGCCCTGGTTGGAATGTTGACAATGGCATGAGCCACAGGGCAAACTGCCAGTTGGGCAAAGGGTATATAAATCCCTGAAGACACAGAGCTGAGTTCTGTTCTTTCCTGACTTCTCCCCTGACCTCTCACTTACCCCATACCCCTTGGGATCCTGGGAGGGGAGAGCAGGAATATGGGTACTTGTTAGGCCTAGAATAGGTTTAAACCAATTCAGCAGAACAACTTATCCTTACTATCAGCACTACTAGGAAACTTTTAGTCAAAGATGAACTTTATTTATTATCCAGAGACCACATCACTCTGACCCAGGGCTCCATGCCCTGGGCAGCAGAAGAGCATCCAGACAAGACCTATTAACAACTTGAGTCAGATAAATCTTTCACCCTTAGTTCTCAGTACTGCCTAACCCTTTTTCCACTGCCTTATTCCCTGTACACCTGTTATCAATAAACCCCTTAGCCTTAACCTGAGAACCTTGTGGTTTTTGCCTACCATCTAAGGCCAAGCAGGGACAGCCAACAGGAAAGGTTCTGATCTGTTTCAGCAGAAATAAACTCCATTTCTGTAGGACAGGAAGTCCAATATTCACTTCATGTCAACCTACTACACACCAATAGGAGGCTACTTCCTCAGCAGGCAAAGGGGCTGGAAATCTGACATCTTAAAGGAGCCTGGTGTCTAGCAGTGAGAGTTTCACTTGACACTCTGTTAACCTGGGTTGGATCCTTGATACATATATAACCAGTTTCAAGCTCAGCCTGGGTATAGCTCGAACCATCCTTTACAACTAGCACCTTCCTCTTTCTAGTGTTATTACTAGCTTAAGGCCCTTTTGACCCACCCATTACAAAGGTGAAGTGTGCAAGATGCCTGAAGAATTTCCAGTGGAAATTCTATCTACAAGAAAACTGAGATTACTGTAACATCCATGATGTTAAGTGGGGTTAAGGTTGACTCACAGAATTCCACAGTGCCCCCCAAACTCCAGGAGAGGGGGCATTTGGGGGAGTTAAGAACCTGGGTATAAAAATCCAAGACACCCAACTTGCAAGGACACTTTGGAAACTGCTTTTGGGGTTCAAGGGAAGATGAGAAGAAGTGTAGCTTTTTGTTAGCTCATCTCTGACCTCACGGAGCAAAGTGTTACCTTGGTGGATTACTCCATAGAGACTATATCAGGCTGAGTGCACTGGCAAATATAACCTCACTTACTAGATCTCGACTATCTTCAATCAAGTTACCTTCACCATCTTAAACTTAGTAACATTAGATTAGGAGAAATGTTAGTTAGTGAGTGAGGTAGTCAACTTATTCAAGGCACTTTCCCAAAAGTAAAGCCAAAAAGCTTATTGGTGATTTTAGTTAGCTTGCCTCCTCCTCTTTCCTAAAAACCACTTCCCCTATCTCTCTCTGTTTTCCTAAAGTTAAAAAATCTCTTCCTTTTTTTAAAATTTAAAATTTTAATTTTAATTTTTTACATGACTCATGTTTTTACTTTTCCTTTCACCCTTCCTTTAACCTCCCTGCCCATATCCAATGTACATTTCCACTGATTTTAACACGTGTGATCAGTCAAAATTTATTTACATATTATTGATAGTTGCATTGGTGTGGTCATTTAGTGTCTACATCCCCAACCTTGTCAGCATCAACCCATGTGTTCAAGTGGTTATTTTACTTCTGTGTTTCCAAGTCTGCAGTTCTTCCTCTGAATGTGGGTAGAGTTCCTTTCCATGAATCCCTCAGAATTGTCCTGGGTCATTGCATTGCTGCCAGTACAGAAGTCCATTACATTCAATTTTACCACAGTGTATCAGTCTCTGTGAACAATGTTCTTCTGGCTCTGCTCCTTTCGCTCTGCATCGATTCCTGGATTTCCTGGATTTCCAGTTCACATGGAACTCCTCCAGTTTATTATTCCGTTGAGCACAATAGTATTCCATCACCAGCATATACCACAATTTGTTCAGCCATTCCCTAATTGAAGGACATTCCCTCCTTTTCCAGTTCTTTGCCACCACAGAAAGCACAGCTATATCTATATCTATATCTATCTATCTATCTATCTATCTATCTATCTATCTATCTATATCTATCTATATCTATCTATATCTATATATCTATATATCTATATCTCTATATCTATATCTATATCTATATATGTATATATCTATATCTATATCTATATCTATATCTATATCTATAT
>NC_058132.1:388850911-388976956 GCF_016433145.1 Gracilinanus agilis | reverse complement strand
CTATATCACAATTTGTTCAGCCATTCCCCAATTGAAGGGCATACCCTCATTTTCCAGTTTTTTGCCACCACAAAAAGAGCGGCTATAAATATCTTTGTACAAGTCTGTTTATATATGATCTCTTTGGGGTACAAACCCAGCAATGCTATGGCTGGATCGAAGGACAGGCAGTCTTCTATTGCTCTTTGGACATAGTTCCAAATTGCCATCCAGAATGGTTGGATCAGTTCACAACTCCACCAGCAATGCATTAGTGTCCCAATTTTGAGACATCCCCTCCAACATTCATTACTCTCCCCTGCTATCATTTTAGCCAAACTGCTAGGTGTGAAGTGGTACCTCAGAGTTGTTTTGATTTGCATTTCTCTAATTATTAGAGATTTAGAACACTTTCTCATGTGCTTATTCATTTCTTTATCTGAAAATTGCCTATTCATGTCACTTGCCCATTTATCAATTGAGGAATGGCTTGATTTTTTATACAACTGATTTAGTTCCTTATATATTTGAGTAATTAGACCTCCCTCAGAGTTTTTTGTGATAAAGATTTTTCCCCAGTTTGTTGTTTCCCTTCTGATTTTGGTTGCATTGTTTTTGTTTGTACAAAAGCTTTTTAGTTTGATATTATCAAAATCATTTATTTTACATTTTATAATTTTTTCTAACTCTTGCTTGGTTTTAAAATCTTCACTTTCCCATAAATCTGAGAGGTGTACCATTCCATGTTCTCCTGATTTTCTTATAGTTTCCTTCTTTATATTCAAGTCATTCATCCATTCTGAATTTATCTTGGTGTAGGGTGTGAGATGTTGATCTAAACCTAATCTCTCCCATATTGTTTTCCAATTTTCGCAGAAGTTTTTGTCAAATAGTGCATTTTTGTCCCAAAAGTTGGGCTCTTTGGGTTTACCATACACTGTCTTGCTGATGTCAATTACCCCAAGTCTATTCCACTGATCCTCCCTTCTGTCTCTTAGCCAGTACCATAACGTTTTGATGACTCTGGCTTTATAGTATAGTTTAATATCTGGTACTGCTAGGCCACCTTCCTTCACTTTTTTTTTTCATTATTTCCCTTCATATTCTTGATCTTTTGTTCTTCCAAATGAACTTTGTTATATTTTTTTCTAATTCAGTAAAAATTTTCTTGGGAGTTTGATAGGTATGGCACTAAATAGGTAAATTAATTTGGGTAGAATGGTCATTTTTATTATATTAGCTTGTCCTACTCATGAGCATTCAATGTTTTTCCAATTGTTTAGATCTAGTTTTAATTGTTTGGAAAGTGTTTTGTAGTTGTGTTTGTATAATTTCTGTGTTTGTTTTGGTAGATAGATTCCTAAGTATTTTATATTGTCTAGGGTGATATTTAAATGGTGTTTCTCTTTCTACCTCTTGCTGCTCTAATGTGTTGGAAATATATAGAAATGCTAATGATTTATGTGCATTTATTTTGTATCCTGCAACTTTGCTAAAGTTGTTGATTATTTCTATTAGCTTTTTAGTTGATTCTCTAAGATTTTTTAAGTAGACCATCATATCATCTGCAAAGAGTGATAGCTTAGTCTCCTCATTATCTATTTTAATACCTTTAATTTCTTTTTCTTCTCTAATTGCTACTGCTAATGTTTCTAGTACAATGTTAAATAATAGAGGTGATAGTGGACATCCTTGTTTCACTCCTGATCTTATTGGAAAGGCTTCTAATTTATCCCCATTGCATATGATGTTTGTTGATGGTTTTAGAAATATGCTATTATTTTTAGGAAAGGTCCTTCTATTCCTATACTTTTCAGTGTTTTCAATAGGGATGTTGTATTTTGTCAAAGGCTGTTTCAGCATCTATTGAGATAATCATGCAGGTTTTGTTGGTTTTCTTGTTTATATGGTCAATTATGTGAATGGTTTTCCTGATGTTGAACCTTCCTTGCATTCCTGGTATAAATCCCACCTGATCATAATGAATAACCCTGGTGATTACTTGCTGGAGTCTCTTTGCTAATATTCTGTTTATGATTTTTGCATCTATGTTCATTAAGGAAATTGGTCTGTAGTTTTCTTTCTCTGTTTTTGATCTACCTAGCTTTGGGATCAGTACCATATTTGATTCATAAAAGGAGTTTGATAGAACTCCTTTTTTGCTTATTATTTCAAATAGTTTGTATAGTATTGGAATTAGTTGTTCTTTGAAGGTTTGATAGAATTCACTTGTGAATCCATCTGGTCCTGGGGATTTTTTGTTAGGGAGTTCTTTGATGGCTTGTTCAATTTCTTTTTCTGATATTGGATTATTTAAATATTCTATTTCTTCTACTGTTAATCTAGGCAATTTATGTTTTTGTAAATATTCATCTGTCTCACCTAAGTTGCTATATTTATTGCCATATAATTTTGCAAAATATTTTTTAATGATTGCCTTGATTTCCTCTTCATTAGCGGTGAGGTCTTCCTTTTCATTTTTGATACTGATGATTTGGTTTTCTTCTTTCCTTTTTAAGATTAGATTGACCAGTACTTTGTCAATTTTGTTTGTTTTTTTCAAAGTACCAGCTTCTAGTCTTATTTATTAATTTAATAGTTCTTTTACTTTCAATTGTATTGATTTCTCCTTTAATTTTTATAATCTCTAATTTGGTGTTTAGCTGAGGATTTTTAATTTGTTCCATTTCTAGTCTTTTAATTTGCATGCCCAGTTCATTGATCTTTGCCTTCTCTAATTTGTTAATGCATGCATTCAAGGATATAAATTTCCCCCTGAGTACTGCCTTAGCTGCATCCCTCAGAGTTTGGTAGACATTTCATCATTGTCATTCTCTTCAATGAAATTATTCATTGTTTCTATGATTTCTTCTTTAACTAACAGGTTTTGGAGAATAAGATTATTTAATTTCCAATTAGTTTTTGATTTGCATGTCCATGTGCCCTTACTAATTATTATTTTTAGTGCATTATGATCTAAGAAGGTTACGTTTATTATTTCTGCTCTTTTGCATTTCTTTGCAATGTTTCTATGCCCTATTACATGGTCAATCTTTGTGAATATACCATGTGCAGCTGAAAAGAAGGTGTATTCCTTTTTGTCCCTATTAATTTTTCTCCACATATCTATTAAATCTAATTTTTCTAGGATTTTATTTACCTCTTTTATCTCTTTCTTATTTATTTTTTGGTTTATCTAAATCTGAAAGAGGAATATTTAGAACTCCCATTAGTATGGTTTTACTAACTATTTCCTTCTTGAGCTCTGCCAATTTCTCCATTAGGAATTTGGATGCTATGCCATTTGGTGCATACACATTAAGCACTGTTATTTCTTCATTATCTATACTGCCTTTTATCAGGATGTTATTACATTCCCTATCTCTTTTAAACAAATCTATTTTTACTTTGGCTCTGTCAGAGATCATGATCACCACTCCTGCCTTCTTTTTTCACTTGAAGCCCAAAAGATTTTGCTCAAGCCCTTCACCTTAAACCTGTGTATGTCCACCCACTTCATATGTGTTTTTTGTAGACAACGTATGGTAGGATTTTGATTTCTAATCCACTCTATTTGCTTCCTTTTTATGGGCGATTTCATCCCATTCACATTAAGAGTTATAATTATCAGTTGTGTATTCCCCAACATTTTGGTATCCTCTCCTAGTTCTACCTCTTCTTCTTACGCTATTTCCTTTTAAACCAGTGGTTTGTTTTAGACCCTTCCCCCTTGTCTCCTCCATTGATTTACTTCCCTTTTCACCCCCTCCCTTATGAATCCCCTCTTTTTATTTTTTAAGGCCTAATGAATTCCCTCCCTCCTCTCCTCCCCTCCCTTTTTTGACCTCCCCACTCCCCTGCTCCCCTTGGTCTATCCCTTCTGACTTTCTCAATAGGGTTAAATAGAATTCTATATCCCAATGGATATAGCTACTCTTCCCTCTCAGGGTTAATTCCACTGAGAGTAAGGTTTAAATATTACCTCTTAATGTTCCCTTCCTCTCCTTTTTATAATAGTATTCATCCCCTCCCCTTTCCATGCTCTCTTTGTGTGGTATAGAATATTCTATTTTTCTTATTCATTCAACTTTCTCTTGATGCCATCTACTATTCACCCTCCCTCTTTTTTTCCCCACCCCGTCTCATCTTAGACCATTTAGTGCTCCAACCTCTCCCTATGAATAATTCTTATAATTAGTATAATAGTAAATACAGTTTTTAAAAATTGTACATAACATTTCTCCATATAGGAATACAAATAATTTGATCTTATTAGGGACCTTAAAGAGGTAAATTTAAAAATAAGAGTTTTCTTTCTTTCCCCTCTGTTTCTTATTTACTTTTTTTATGTTTTCTCTTGGTTTTTGTGGTTGGATATCAAACTTTCTATTTATTCCTGGTCTTTTCTGTGCAAATACTTGGAAATCTTCTCTCTTACTGAATGTCCATACTTTGCCCTGAAAGTATATAGTCAGTTTTGATGGGTAGGTGAACCTTGGTTGTAGACCCACTTCTCTTGCCTTTCTGAACATCATATTCCAAACCTTGTGGTCTTTTAGTGTGGAAGCTGCCAGGTCCTGTGTGATCCTGATTGGTGCCCCTTGATATCTGAATTGTCTCTTTCTGGCTTCTTGTAAGATTTTTTCTTTTACTTGGAAGCTCTTGAATTTGGCTATTATATTTCTGGGGGTTGCCTTTTCAGGGTCTAGTGTAGAGGTGATCTATGGATCCTTTCAATGTCTATATTGCCCTCTTGTTGTAGAACTTCAGGGCAGTTTTGCTGAATAATTTCTTTTAGTATGGAGTCCAAATTTCTATTAATTTCTGCTTTTTTCAGGAATAACAATGATTCTTAAATTGTCTCTTCTAGCCATGTTTTCTTGATCTGTCAGTTTCTTAGTGAGGTATTTCATGTTTCCTTCTATTTTATCAGTCTTTTGACTTTGCTTTATTTGTTCTTGCTGTCTTGAGAGATCATTGGCTTCTAATTGCCCAATTCTATCCTTTAGAGACTGTTTTTCATTTTCAATCTGGTCTATCTTGTTCTTTAAAGCTTCCAGCTGGTCATTTCTGGTCTTCAGCTTGCTTATCAATTCATTTGATTTCTGAACCTCACTTTCCAGTTGTGAAATTCTGCCTTTTAAACTGTTATTTTCTTACCAGATCTCTTCCATATTTCTCATAATCTCAGATTTGAACTCTTCAAGATCTTGTAACCGTTTTCATTTTTTGGTGAAGGTTTGGATGTCTTTAATTGTTTGTCCTCTATTTTCTGGTTTTTTTGTGTGCAGGAGTTATCAAGTGTTTGAGCTTTTTTCTTGATCTTCTTGTTTATTTCTTGGGTCTGGATTGGCATCATTATGTTTTATCTGCCAGAAGTCTGAGTAAGGCAATCTGATTCTCTTTGTATGGAGTTAGGAAGCAGTTTTTTGCCTGAGGCTAATTTGTGAGTCTCTTGGCTTCTCTGGGGACCCTCCTGGGGTCTCTGGTCTAGCTGTTTTCAGGGTCAATCCCCTGTGGTACTAGCCAGCTGCCCAGAGCCTGGAACTTGGCCCATGCTTGCTCATCCACTTGAGGTTTTCCCGAGTCTGAGCACATTGGGCTCTACTGCTGCCTCTCTCAGCCCCAACTCCCATGTTTAAGGTCTGAGTTTTCCAGCCACCTGGGATCTCAGGTCTTTCTGCTCTCAGGAGCAAGATCCTAGTAGTGCCAGCTAGCTGCCTAGGGGCTAGATTTTGTGCCCCCTCTCGCTCTAACTCTGGTACTGTGGGTGGGGTGGGGGAGGGTTGATATGCTCACGCTTTGATGGGAGCTATTCCCGCCCCTCTTATAGCATGGAAGTGCCCAAATCCCATGTACCTTCGATTCTGCGCCCTATTGTGGGGGCCCTTCTTTCCTCTGGATTTTGTTTTCTTGTCCTTTGGATGTATGCTGTATCAGTTGGTAAGGAGAGAAAATGGCCCAGCTTCTACACAGACACCATCTTAACCAAGAAAAATCCCCTTCCTAGTTGTATTCAAGAGCCTGGGAGAGGTTATATCAAGTTATACTAACCAACAACACACATTACCTAGGTAATAACTTCATCTAAGCAAGCACTGGGACAGCTGTTCACCAGAGAGCAATCCTGCTGTTTGAGAAGACAACTTGAACCGTATCTCTATCTCAGGGTTAGGGAACAATCTTTAAACAGTAGAAGTTGCTAATCTCAGTGGGATCAATTCCTATCAGTTTACCAACTTGACTCTGAATTAAGCAAGCATGTACAGCCTCCATTGCTTGAACTAAAGGGATTCAGTTAAACAGTTATTGCCTTCTGGTCTAACTGCTTCTTGGTGGGGGGGAGGAGGAAGACTTCTACTCACTTCTACCCCTCCCCCTTGTAAGGACAGCCAGCTTCATCCTCTAGCTGGACTCCATTAACAACCATAGCTAATCTGAGTCAATTCAACAACACATATATTCATATATACACATGTATATATATACATGTTCATATGTGTATATATAAATAGGAAACCAAACTTAGATACAAATTTTTTAAATCTCTTTCAACTGCTTTCCTTTTTATCATGAGTGAATCATTTATACAAAAGCTTTTCAGCTTTGTGTTTTCTATTTTCTAAAATTGCCTCTAGTACTTGTTTGGTTAAGAATTTATATTTTGCTCATAGCTGTGAAAGGTATATAATTTTCTTCTCTAATGTTTTATGATGTTAAGATCATATATTATACTTCACTGTGAAATATGGTTTAAGATGTTACTCTTAAGCCTAATTTCTACCAAATTACTTTCTGGTTTTTCCCAACAATTTTTATCAATAAAGATTTTTTTCCCTAAGAATTTATTCTCCGGTTTCAAACACTGCATCATTTGGTTTCATCACTTCTGATTTCTCTACTTTCTGTCTGCTTTATAGTCTTTAAAATTCGGCTCTTTTCTATATAATAAAGAAATGAGGGCCTTGTCAGAGACACTTGCTATAAAATTATTTTCCAAATTTATTGTTTACCTTTTACAAACCTTTTAAATGTAATATAATTAAAAATATCCATTTCATTTTTCTTTATAGTATAGTTTAAGCTCTAGTGTGGCTAGGCCTTCTTCATATTTTTGGTTGTTTATTACCTTGATATTTTTGTTCTTTTGTTCTTCCTTTGGCTGTTTTTTCTAGTTCTTTGAAAAAAATGGGTAGTTTAATTGGTATGGCTCTGAATCAGTAAATTAATAGGTAAAACTCTCATTTTTATAATATTGGCTTGATCTATCCATGAGCAATTCATTTTATGTTTTTCTAATTGTTTATTAGGTCTATTTGTGTGAAGGGTATTTGATAATTATGTTCATTTAGTTACTAGGTTTATTTTGGTAGATGATACCTCAAGGTGCTTAATATTGTCTAGTTATTTTGAATGGAGTTTCCTTTTCTATCTCTTGCCTTTGGCCTTTGGAGATGTGTGACATTGATATGGGAGAGTGGAATTCCAGTTGCAAGAGAAGGGGTCAAGCCACAACTCAGAATTCCAGAGGGGCCCCTGAGAACTCTGGGTGAGGGGGCAGTTTAAGGCAGTTAAGGGCAGTTGATTCTTGGGGACTGAAGTAAGCAGGTCATTCTGTTTGCTGATCCCAGATCTTGGGGCTCTTGAGAGCTCTAGGTTTGAATCTATACAAAGCCAAGGTTAGTTCTCTGCTGCCAACCTTGCTTTAGCTTGACTACAACTTCAAGCAACATCGCAACTATTACTATTTAGTTATTTAGAAACTAAAAAAGATTAATTATAGGCTTTGAGGGCAAACTAGCTATAAAGGATACCTCTCCCTTCTGGGGGAAGGGGCTGCTTGGATCTAATAGTTTAGGGTTTCCTTGACCTTATTTTATCCTTGTTAAATCTACCTTCCTTCCCTTCCCCACATATCATTAAACCCTTCATCATTTGGGAGCTTTACCTGGCTATTATTTATGGAAATACTTACACCTCTTCAAGCTGAGCTTCTCCTGCCGTGTGGCCCAAAACCCTGACCATTCCACTGCTCTGAAAGCTTCAAGACATCAAGCTTCTCTTATTTTCCCCTACTCAAACCTGTGGGGAAATAGTTTAAAGAAAGTTAACATCTTTAGGAGATCAGCCTTACCTAGTTTCCTGACTGAGATCAGAAGATAACAGATCAAACTCCATTTGTAAAGGATTTCCTAACTGCTTGGTGGGAGGGGGTGGAAGCAAGGAGCCTTCCCAAGATCTTAACCCTCCCTGCTGACATGCCGGCTCCAGAGCCTGGGTGTGTGTCATCTCCATAAATTAAAGATAAGCAAGACCTCATTACTCAGTAGATCACTGGCATTTGCAGCTTCCCACAAATATCGATGATTAACAAATATAACAGGTGGTAAATAGAAATGCTGATGATTTATGTGTTTATTTTGTATCCTTCTACTTTGCTAAAATTGCTTATTATTTCTATTAGTTTTTTTTAAAATTATTCTCTAGGTATATCATCATATCTTCTGCAAAGAGTGATAACTTTGTTTCCTTATTACCTATTCTAATTCCTTCAATTTATTTTTCTCTTATTGCTATCATGAACATTGCTATCATGAACATTGCTATCATGAACAATATTAGAGAGTAGTGGTGTCCAGGGCCATGATCTCTTTCTAAGCTGTGAAGGGAAGCAGGGACCCAAATGGAGAGTCATGTTCATATTGGACCAGGGTCAGTTAGACCTGATGCCACAGTATTGTGGGTTTTTAAATGTTGTGGCTGGGGAAACTACCAGAGTGCCCTAGGTGGTCTCTCCCTTCTACTTCCTGGTGTGGGACTGGTTTTGAGTGGACTGCTCCCATGATAGGGGAGGGACTATGCTCCTATTTCCTGGCATGGGACTGGTCCGGAACTGGACCAATACTGTGCAGGGGAGAGAGGGAACTCTGATGGTTTTGGTTTCTTTTCTTTGAATAAAGTTTTTTTAAAAAAAGAGATGTCAGATAGTTTTTTCTTTTAGCTTCCCCCTACCCCCGATATAATCATTGCAGTAGCTGGCTTTCCCCATGAGTGTGGGGGCCAGACAATCATGGCAGAAAAAGATATTAGTGCAAAAAACTATCCAACAGAAATTTATGACGGTCACTATTTGAGAATTCTCTTTGTTCTGCAGATCAAATGCTAAACACTCTGATGTCAGTTTCTAGAAATGAGTTTTTATAAAAGTTTGACCCCCTTGAACAGACCAATCTGGATTTAGTTTTTTTTTTTTTTTTTAACACATTGAATTCAGTGTTTTGGGTTTGCATGGCCAATAGAGGAGCAGTAAAGCAGGAAACAATGAAAATATATATGAACAAAGTCAAAGAAATTACATACAAGAAAAGTGTTGTCAAACACTAAAAAGGAGTTGCTTCAAGATTTCTAAGAAATACTCTCTGGGAAGTCAAATCAGAAAAAGAATCGTCATATTCAGAAATAGTCCATATTAACTTTTAGTCCTATCCCTTCAGAAATAGGTAGAAAATATAAAAAATATTGTGTTCAATTTCAACTGGAGAAGCTACATTTAAATATGTGTTGGTATGAAATTTTTCACTTGAAATTTGTTAGATGTAAGAAACATGGCCTTATCTAAAAAGAAAATTATTGACTGAAAAGTAGAAAAATCCTTTCATAACATCACTGCAAGAATGGGTGCCAGGTAGAAATTTGGTACAGGCACCCCCACTGAGGGCAGGTGGAGCAGCATATACTTCCTAGTATGGGAAGTGTGCTTCCTTGTTTCCTCATCTGCTGAGAAAAATCAAAGGTGACAGTGTATCTGAAGTTAATTAACCCATGTAAATCCCCAACCTTGATTTCCTTTCACACTGAGAATCCTCTTTCCTTATATGGTTCCTTTTCTTAAACCTTGGTCATAATGATAGAGGGGTACAGATTTCTTCCTTAAACACCCCAAACTCCAGAAGTATTCTAGGTCAAAAGGGACTCAGGAAATTCCTTTCTGATAACATTCTCCCAGAACTTTCTTCTAGAGCTTCAATTAACATAGATATGCATCTCCCAGTTCCACCCTGATAGATATTGGGTGGTACCTAATCCAAACATGCATTGAATTCCACAGATCATACTTTATACTCTGCAACCCAATGAGTTACCTCATTCCTGATTTACCCTCACCCCCTTACCCTGTAACCCCTGTTGTCAAAAGGATATAAAAACCTCAGACCCCATCTCCTTGGGGAGACAGTGTTCTACCTTCGCACCGTTTCCTGGCCAACATTACTCCCAAATTAATAAATTTCACTATTTTTAAGCTAGGTTTTGGAATCTTACATTGATTTTTTATTTGTTTCTCCATGTACCCTTACTAATTATAATTTTATTGCATTATGATCTGAAAAAGTCTTATTTATTAATTCTTCTTTTTTGCATTTATTTGCAATGTTTTTATGCCCTAGTACATGGTCAGACTTTGTGAATGTATCATGTGCTGCTGAAAAGGTGTATTCCTTTTTATCCCTATTTTTCTAAGATTTCATTCGCATCTCTTGCTTCTTATTTATTTTTTGGTTTGATGTATCTAGATCTGATAGAGGAAGGTTGAGGTCTCCTACTAGTATAGTTTCTCTGTCTATTACCTCCTTAAGCTCCAATAGTTTTTCCTCTAAACATCTGGATGCTCTGACAAAGGTTTAATTTTCCAAATACATAAGGAACTGTAACATTGAAAATGGCAGGGTGGAATTCCTGCAAGATACAGGGTCAAGCCTCACCCAGAATTCCAGGGGACCCCCCCCCCACCTGGAGAACTTGGAGTGAGGGAACAGTTTGAAAGCAGTTAAACAGTTGATTCTTGGGGGTTGAAGTGAGCAGGTCACTTTGCTCACTGGTGCCAGTTTGGGATTGCCTTGGTGGCCATAGTGGCAAAAGCCATTTTGGTTTCTACTCAGGAGTTTGCCTGTCTAGAGGAATTAGACCTTCATTGCAATAGCATTTTGTTATTCATTTAGTTATTTAGATATTTGAAGTGATTATTATAATCTTTGAGGGCCAGCTAGATATAAAGTCTGCCACTCCCTCCTGAGGGGGAGAGGCAGCTTCTACCTAACAGTTCAGGGCTTCCCAGATCTTATCCAATCCTTGATATCCCTTCCCTGCTTATCCCTTCCTTCTTTTATCAATATAAACCTTCATATTTTAGTAGTTGTGCCTGACCATTATTTAGGGCATATTCACAGCTATCATAAAACTTGTTCCTTTCAGTTGCCAGCTAAAGAAGTCAGATTCTTCTCAGTTCTCGATAACATGATATTAAGCTTCTCCTTTGTCCCTCAATCAAACCTGTGGGCAATATAAGGTGAGAAAGTGAACTTCATTAGAGATTTGCTTTTGCTGAGCCTTGCCTGAAGACACTGCCCTGCCTCTATTTTCAAGGGAAAACCAACTGCTTGGTGGGAGGGGTTTGAGAGCAACAAGTACCTACCCCTCCCTACTCACTCAAGCCTCTGTGTGGGGAGGAGAGAGAGTCCTGCAGGTTTCTAGCTCAGGCTAGCCCATCAGCTTCCCAACAACTCTGTTATTATAAACATAACAGAACTAAATCAAATTTACAAAAAATCAAGCCATTCCCCAATTGACAAATGGCCAAGGGACAAGAATAGGCAGCTTTCACATGATGAAATCAAAACTATCAATAAGCACATGAAAAAGTGTTCTAAAATCCCTCATGATTAGAAAAATTCAAATTAAAGCAACTCTGAGGTGCCATCTCACACTTAGCATTTTGGCCAATTTGACAGCAAAGGAAAGTGATAAATGTTGGAGGGGATGTGGCAAAACTGGGACACCTAATATACTGTTGGTGGAGTTATGAATTGGTCTAGCCATTCTGGAGGGCAATTTGGAACTATGTACAAAGGGCTTTAAATGAATGCCTGCCCTTTGACCCAGTCATAGAATAGGTAGGTTTATACCCCAAAGAGAAATAAGGAAAAAGACTTGTACAAAAATATTTATAGCCTCACTTTGTGGTGGCAAAAAATTGGAAAATAAGTGGTGTTCATAAATTGGGGAATGGCTGAATAAATTGTGGTAAATGTTTGTGATGGAATATTGCATCAAAAGAAATAAAAAATTGAAGGAATTCCATGTGAACTGGAATGACCTCCAGGATTGATGCAGAGCAAAAGGAACAGAACCAGAAGAACAATGTACATAGAGACTAATACATTATGGCACAATTGATTATAATAGTCTTTTCTACCAGCAGTGATGCAATGACCCAGGAAAATCCAGAGGAATTTATAAGAAAAAATGCTATCCACATCCATAGAAAGAACTGTGGAACCAGAAATGCATTAGAAGAATATATGCTCAATGACGTAGTGCAATAGGAATGTGATTAGAGTTTTGATGTTAAAGGATCATTCTATTGCAAATATGAATAACATAGAAATATGTTTTGAACAATGACATGTATAACCAGTGGAACTTCTTGTCAGCTTTGGAAGTGGGGGAAGGAAAAGAGAGGGAGGAGGGATCATGAATCATATAACCATGGAAAAATACATGACTCCTGAAAAAAATCTGGGTGCTATACATGTTGAGAACTGATAATTCTTCATTGTATATACTGCTTTTTATCAGGATGTAGTTACCTTTCTTATCTCTCTTAGAATCAGATCTATTTTTACTATGACTTTGTCAGATATGATTGCAATTCCTACTTTTTCTCAGTTGATATCCAATAAATTTTGCTCCAGCCCCTCGTCTTTACTCAATCTTTGTCTATCTGCCTCATGTGTGTTTCTTGTAGACAACATATGGTAGGATTTTGGTTTCTAATCCACTCTGCTATCTGCTTCCTTTATATGGGTGAGTTCATCCTATTCACATTCAGAGTTACGATTACAGCCTGTGTATTCCCCATCATTTTTATTTCCTCTTTTAGACCTGTGCTTTCTTCTTTCACTATTCCTTTTTGAAACCAAGGTTTTTCTTTTTAATCAGTCCCCCTTTTCTTCACCCTTATTTTACTTTCCTTCCCCCTCCCTTCTTATTCCCCTCTTATTTTTCTTTAAAGTCTATTAATTTCCCCCCACTACCTTTCCCTCCCTTTTAATACTCCCCATCCCACTCCCCTTTTCATTTTTCCCTCTCAGCTTCCCTGTAGGGTAAGATAGAGTTCTATATCTAAATAGATCTGGCTGCTCTTCTCTCTCAGAACTGGTTCAATTGAGAGTAAGGTTTAAGTATTACCTATTACCACTCTCTTCCTCCCCTTCTTATAATAGTATTCTTCCCTCTTCCCCAACCCCACCTTGTGCCTCTTTATGTGGTATGATTTATCCTATTTTTCTTCAAGTTTCTCTTAGAACCATCCTCTATTCCCCCCACTTTTTTTCATATCATTCTAAGCAACTTAGTTACTCAACCTCTACCTATGAATAAGTCTTCTATCTACTATGATAATAAAACAATTTTTAAAAGTTACAGATATCATTTTTCCAAATAAATATATAAACAATTTATCCTTACTGAAACCCTTAAAATTTTTTTTCACCTCTTGTTTACTTTTTTATGAATCTCTTGAATTTTGTATTTGGACATCAAATTTTCCATTTAGTTGTGGTCTTTTCTTTAGGAATGCTTGGAAATCTTCTGTTTTGTTAAATGCCCATACTTTCCCTTGAAATTATATAGTTATCTTTGATGGGTGGATGATTTTTGGTTGTAGACCAATTCTCTTTGTCTTCCTGAATATCATATTCCAAGCTTTGCAGTGTTTTAGGGTGGAGGCTGCCAGATTCTGTGTAACCCTGACTGGGGTTCCTTGATATCTGAATTATCTCTTTCTGGCTGCTTGCAATATTTTCTCCTTAGTCTGGAAGCTGTTGAATTTAGCTATTATATTCCTGAGGGTTGTCTTTTGAGGATTTAATGTAGAGGGTGAACTATGGACTCTTTTTATGTCTATTTTGTTCTCTTGTTCAAGAATATCAGGGTATTTTTTCTTGGATAATTTCTTCTAATATAATGTCAAGGCTTTTATTTTTTTCCAGGTTTTCAGGTAAATCAATAATTCTCAAATTGTCTCTCTTGGATCTGTTTTCTAAGTCTATGTGAGTCTAAGTGACTCACTTAGACTCACTAAGTCTAAGTGAGATATTTCATGTTTCCTTCTATTTTATCATTTTTTGATTTTGCTTTATTAACTCTTGCTGCTTCATGAGATTAGTTTCTACTTGCCCAATTCTAGTCTTTAAAGACTGATTTTCATCTATGATCTTTTGATTTTCCTTTTTGGTTTGGTCTGTCCAGCTTTTCATGGCTTCCAACAGGTCAATTCTGGTCTGCAATTTGACTATTATTTCATTTGATTTCTGTGCCTCTTCTTCCATGTGAGCTATTTTGTCTTTTAAGATGTCATTTTCTTTTTTAATTACTTTAATTTATTTTTCCCACTTTTCTTCCCATTTTTCTTCTATCTTTCTTACTTGGTTTTGACCTCCTTTTTTAGTTCTTTGAGAGCTTGTGACCAATTTCCTTCTTTTTGGAAAGTTTTGGTGTGTTTGCTTCTTTGTCACTCTCTGCTGTTGCTTCTGTTTTTTGTTCTTTTTTTCCCATAGAAATTATCCACTGTCAAAAGATTTTCTGCTGTTGCTTATTTCTTTTGCTACTTATGGATTGCAGTTTATATATGTTGGTGGACATTGCTTTCTTAGCTTCTGTCTCACAGGGCTTTGAGTTGATAGTAGTTGATAGTATTGTACAGGTAGTTCTTTGCATAGCACACTTTAATGTGATTTGCCCTGAGGCTATTTTTCCAGTCCCAGCTATCTCTGCTGCGGCCAGCCTCACTTCTGCTCAAGCTCCATGCTCTTCAGCCTTGGGTCCCAAGTCTTGCTACTAAAGCCTTGCACTGCCCTTAGGGTTAAGTCTATGGTGCCCTCAGCTAGCCCCCAAGAATTGAGATTTCCCAGCCCTCTGGTGTGGTAGGTAGTGTGGGGGAGGGGTAATCAGCTCACACTCTGGTAAGTGTAGTTTTTCCCCCTTATAGAGAGAAAATCCCCAAATACTGCCTACCTTTAAGGCTGTGCCCCATGGGAGAGCCCCTTTATTCATCTGATTTTGTTTTTTGTCCTTTTGAGACATTTTGTAGTGGTCAGTTGGAAGGAGAGTCCGAAAGTTCCTGCTACTCTGTGACCATCTTAGCTCTGCCTCTGCATGAAAACTTTTTAATGAAATCAAAATGATCCATTTTAAATCTTAAAATGCTCTCTATCACATCTTTGATCATAAATTCTTCCTTTCTCCATAGGTCTGACAGATAAATTAGTCCATGCTCCCCAAATTTGCTTTAGGTATCACCCTTTAACTTACTAACTTTTTAAAGTATAAAATTTTACTTCTGAGGGGAGAAAAAAATAAAAGGTTGAAATGATTGATCAAATGGAAAAGTAGTTGAGGGCTAATGATATCTCAGTAAACTCTTTTTGTAGCATTTCCCCAAGCATCACAAGGCTTAATTTGGTAGCTGGAGTCTTAATTTGGTAACAGTTTCATCCCGTTGTTTTGTGTCTATTATCTCAACCTGAGGCCTAGGGCATGTTTAAAGTATTACCTAGTAGATACATGAACTTTCTGTGATTTCATCTGTGTAAGGATTTCTCACTATGATTATTTCTTCTACTAATACCCTCCTCATTTCTGACCAAGCTGTGATCTGAATTCCATTATACATTATACCCCAGAAAAATCTTCATCTTGGAAGTTCAGCTGTGAAATTCATTCTTTGGAAGTACTCCCAGCTCCTTTAACTCCTACCTCTGATAATGTGCTTTCTTCTAGAACTTCCATTTAAGGAAGGGACATAGGTAAGCAAGCTCTTCATTTCTCACCAGATTGTTATTTGATCTCCTCTATCATAGCCCAGATATTTTTTTTTCCTCCACCACCTTCTTTCAGTTTCCTTTTCTTTCCTGTCTTCCTTTGTTAGAATATAATCTCCTTGCAGGCAGGAAGTGTCTTTTCCTGTGCTTGTATTTGTAGTTCAAGTATTTAGCACAAGGGCAGGCATCTAGTAAATTGTAAATTCCTAAAACATGCTTGTTGAAAAGATATAAATCATTTAGTAGATAGTAAATGTCTAAGGCAGGATTTGAAAAAAAAAAAAGTCTTCTTAACTCCAGGTTCAGCACTGTGTACATTATGCCATGTCATCCTGATAGGACATACCATGCTCTTGCAAGGGACATAGCAAATTTAAGGCGACACGGTATATTTAAGCCTCCTACCCATTGTTCAGAATTCAATGATATAGACTTATGATTTAAGTCTTTTCAAATCTATGTGTTGGTTGGAGTATAGATTTTGGGGTGAATTGTAGGGATGGCACAGATATGTTCTTGACTTTATTCTTGATTATGGTCATGGCATGGAAAAGACACAATAATGCCCTAAATCCTGGAGTACAGTTTGGTGAAAGTTCAGCTGTTGCTCCAGCCCCCTATTCATATTATCACCATCTCTTGTATGGGATCAGGTAATGGTGTATCTCTGCCATTAAGGTCCATTGATTGATCCCTGAAGATAATCTTGATATATCTATAACCTAGAATTTAGGCACAGTGAGCCCAGAGATAAAGCTCTGTCTCTGTGATTAGACTGTGACAAGGCTGAATCCTGGGTTAGCATTTTTTTTTCTGGGTTAACATTAATAGCAAATCTGTCGCATTGCTTACAGAGACCAGAATGGAAGGACTTTAAAGCTTTCCTTTTGATCCAGTCATCCTGAGTCTAATATTTCTCTAAGTGTGTCCTTGAATCCAAGGCAGGTCATGGGAATGACAAGCTAGAAGATGAAATATTCTCTTTGGTCCCTGCAACCTCTCAAACCTCTCAAACCTTCCAAATAGAAAGTATATGCCAAAAATAAAGCAACTTGATTATATTGAGCTAAAAAGATTTTGTACAAACAAAAACAATGTAGTCAGAATCAGAAGGGAAACAACAAATTGGAAAAAATCTTTATAACAAAAAACTCTGACAGGGGTCTAATTACTCAAATATACAAGGAGTTAAATCAATTGTATAAAAAAATCAAGCCATTCCCCAATTGATAAATGGGCAAGAGACATGAATAGGCAATTTTCAGGTAAAGAAATCAAAAGTATCAATAAGCACATGAGAAAGTGTTCTAAATCTCTAATAATTAGAGAAATGCAAATCAAAACAACTCTGAGGCATCACCTCACACCTAGCAGATTAGCTAAAATGAAAGAAGGGGAGAGTAATGAGTGCTGGCAGGGATGTGGCAAAATTGGGACATTGATGCATTGCTGGTGGAGTTGTGAACTGATCCAACCATTCTGGCTGGCAATTTGGAACTATGCTCAAAGAGTGATAAAAGAATGCCTGCCCTTTGATCCAGCTATACCATTGTTGGGTTTGTTGTACCCCAAAGAGATCATAAACAAACAGACTTGTATGAAAATATTTATAACTGTGCTTTCCGTGGTGTCAAAGAACTGGAAAAGGAGGGAATGTCCTTCAATTAGGGAATGGCTGAAAAAATTGTGGTATATGCTGGTGATGGAATACTATTGTGCTCAAAGGAATAATAAACTGGAGGAGTTCCATGTGAACTGGAAAGATCTCCAGGAATTGATGCAGAGCGAAAGGAGCAGAGCCAGAAGAACATTGTACACAGAGACTGATATACTGTGGTAAAATCGAATGCAATGGGCTTCTGTACCAGCAGAAATGCAATGACACAAGACAGCTCTGTGGGATTTATGGTAAAGAATGCTACCCACATTCAGAGGAAGGACTGCAGGAGAGGAAACATATAAGAAAAACAACTGCTTGAATGCATGGGATGATGTGGACATGATTGGGGATGTAGACTCGAAACTACCACACCAATGCAACTAACAACAATTTGGAAATAGGTCTTGATCAATGACACATGTTAAAACCAGTGGAAATGTGCATCGGCCATGGGTGGGGGAAGTGTGGGGGGTGAAGGGGAAAGTAGGAGCATGAATCATGTAACCATGTTAAAAATGAATATTAATAAACGTTTAAAAAATTTAAAAAAAAAAGAACCTTAGGTGTTTTCATAGTCAAAGATACCTAGGATCTGAAACTTTAAAATTTGCCAAGACAAATGCGGAAATTATATGAACACAATTACAAAACACTTTTTCACATGAATGAAGTTAAATTTAAACTGGAAAAATATTAATTGTTCATGGCTGTGCTGATATAATAAAAATGACAATTCTACCTAAATCAATTTACTTATTCAGTGCCATACCTATTAAACTACTAAATAACTATTTTATGAACTAGAAAGAATAATAAAATTTATCTGGAAGAACAAAATGTCAAGAATATCAAGAGAAGTGATGAAAAGAAATGTGAAGGATGATGACCTATTAGTAGATCTTTTTTTTTAACTCTTACTTTCCAATGCAGAAGAGCAGTAAGGGCTAGGCAATGGGGGTTAAGTGCCCAGGGTCACACAAGTAGGAAGTGTTTGAGGCCAGATGTTATTCATCCACTGAGCCACTCAGTTGTCCCTACTACCAGATCTTAAATTCTACTACTTTAAAGAAGTAATCATCAAAACATTTCTTACTGGCTAAGAAATAGTATGACAGATCAATGAAAAAGACTAGGGTTAAATGACCTTAGAAATCTAGTGTTTGATAAAACCAAAGATTTCAGTTTTGGGGATAAGAACTCACTATTTGACAATAAAACTGCTTGGAATATTGGGAAAAATATGGCAAAAATAAGGTTTAGATCAATATCTCACACTCTACACAAAGATAAAGTCAAAATGGGCATATGATTTAAATGTAAAAAGTGATGTTATGAGTAAATTAAGGAAACAGAGAATAGTTTACTTGTCAGATCAGTGGAGAAAGGAAGGATTTATGACCAAACATGAAATAAAGAACATTACAAATGTAAAATGAATAATTTTGATTATAAAAAATTTAAAAATTTTTTGAAAATCAAAACCAATGCAGCCAAGATTAGATTAGAAGCAACAAATCTCAAAAAAAATTTTATAACAAATTTTTTCTGATAAATGTCTAATTTTTCATATATGTAAATAAGTCAAATTTATAAGAATCTAACTCATTCCCCAATTGACAAATGGTCAAAGGATATGAATAGGTGGTTTTCAGATGAAGAAATCAATAACCATATGAAAAATGTTCAAAATTCTTCCTGATTAGAGGAATTCAAATTAAAACTATGAGTTACTATCTTATATCTATCATATTAGCCAAAATGACAGTAAAGGAAAATATGTTGGAAGGAATATGACAAAATTGGGACACTAATGCATTGCTGGTGGAGTTGTGAATTGATTTGACCATTCTGGAGGGCAATTTGGAGCTATGCCCAAAGAACTATAAAACAATGTATAGCGTTTGATTCAACCAATACCACTACTAGGTCTACATTTCAAAGAGCTTTTTAAAAATGAGAAAGGTCCTGTTTGTACAAAAATATTTATAAGTGTGCTTTTTGTGGTGTTGAAGAATTGGAAACTAAAGGAATGTCCCTCAATTGGGGAATAGCTGAACAAATTGTGGCATATAATGGTAATGGAATACTATTATACTATAAAGAGTGATGAACAGGATGATTTCAGAAAAAACTGGAAAGGTCTACATGAGCTGATGTAGATGAAATAAGCAGAACCAGTGAAATAAGCATTGTACACAGTAAGTGAAATATTGTGGAACACCCAAATGTGATAGACTTTGCTGCTAACAGCAATACAATGATCCTGGACAATTCTGAGGGACTTACCTTTAGAGAAAGAACTGTTGGAGTAGAAATGTAGATGAAAACATATTATTTATCACTTGTTTATTTGGGTATATGATTTGGGGTTTTGATTTTGTAATATTATTCTCTTACAAAAATGAATAATATGGAAATATGTTTTGAGTGATAATAAATGTAGAACTCAGATTGAATTGCTTGTCAACTCCAGGAGTGAGTAGGGAAGAAGGGAGACAACATGAATCACATAACTTTGGAAAACTTAATGTGTAAATTTATTATTAAAATAAAATAAAGATAAAACAAATAAAAAAGCAAACCCAGGAAGTGACACTCATTGGCCCTGAGGTCACTATTCAGTACCTATCATTCATCTCCCATGCTACTGTCAAGAAAGGATATATGATACAATGGATAATCGATATAATAATTAATAATAATAGCAAGTAGACTCAAAGACACTTTACAAGCTTACAACAAAATCCTAGATTCCAGCTATAGAAATTCCCTCAGCCTTTGACAGCCAGTTTTGCCACAGCCCTTTAGGAGAA
The DNA here is from genome assembly GCF_016433145.1 of Gracilinanus agilis. Taxonomy (NCBI): domain Eukaryota; kingdom Metazoa; phylum Chordata; class Mammalia; order Didelphimorphia; family Didelphidae; genus Gracilinanus; species Gracilinanus agilis. The sequence continues at coordinate 388,956,626 of NC_058132.1, read as the reverse complement.
AAAGCCTATTAAAAGCTGCAATCCAGAAGCACCAGTGCTGGAAAACTCTACGGTTCAGGTACTGGACCTGAGGGACAGAGGGAGAGGGACAGGTCATCAGGATAGGACACAACACTTGTGAGGGGCCGAGTAGCACTCCACCAACCTGACAGAAAGAGCATGGCACCAAAAGGGTCAATATTGACCACCCAAAAGTCAGATAGGATGGTGAAATGTGAATTGTCCAGTGTGGGAGGAAGCTAAAGGTCTGACAGTAACTATAATCATAAAGGAAGGAGTCAGGAAGTGTATGATGAAAAATGAAGGTGATGAGGAAGGAGAGAGTGTCTCTAGTCCCATGCTTAGGAGAAAATAATGGTATCACCCTGTGCTGTTATTTGTGCCATCATAACCTCAAATTGAGACATCATTATGGTTTGAGAGTTTCTTTTTTTCATACATTATATTTTAGCCTTCTGTCTTTTCCCTTAGAGCTAATATTTTCTCTTTAAAAATATATTTTAATGGTGCTTTTATTTTTTCCATTACATCATAGGTAATTTCATAGTGATTCCTTGAAATTAAACCATCCCTGGTGATTACCAGGATGGTTTCACTTTTGTCTTTGAATTATCTGCATTAGTACAATGCCTGGCACTGTTGTGGCCCTATCCTGTACTTGTGAAACTGGGAAACGTGATACTGCTAACTGGGACATGTTAATGGTGCATTTGTTATAATGATTTGGAATACTGGGGCATACTATACATAAAATTATGGCCCCAGGTTTTTGGCCTGTACATGGTTGGAAACCAAACTAGGCATGGAATTAAGAGGATTATGGCCTATGTTCTAGTTGAAATATGGTAGAACCACTGTGCATGGTCATAAAACCATGTGATCTTAAGAAGATAGTCAAGACCTGGACGAATCTCTACCTTGTAGTTAATGCACAGGGAGTTTCAATGCAAAGATCAAAGTATAATGAAGATGCCATAAAATGTTCCCGGCCAAAGTAGTTTTCCTGACCCTATAGTCAGGACAAGGCCAGAACAAGAACAACAAAAAATGTTAATGGAATTCATGACATAAATAATTTAACTATATTGACAGGATCAAAACAAAGTAACAAATACTTTATATTCAAAGGGTCATGGATTATGGATAACTATGTATTTGTGGTCTATTGTTTGAAGTGCACTGAGAATTTTGTCTCTGTTATATGATCAAGATGGGATAAAGACTGAATTCTGATTTTATAATTCAGATGAGGAATGGGACAGTCTACATAATAATATAATCTAGTTTAAGGTAAATGCAATATCAGCATGGTTTTGATTTGAAGATGAGAGCATTTTGGAGAGAAATGGTCCAGGGCAGATGATGAATAGACAATGATGGAGGCTAAGGAAAAGGCAAATGAACTTTACTGGAATGACTGAAAAGAGAGAGGAGCAGAAGGGAAAACAGTGTCATATTTTGTACAACAGGTTTAAATTTTCACGTGGTTCCTTGGGATTATTTGATATACATTGCCACAAAATATATTAATTCTGGCAGAGGTTCTTCAGATGCATTATTAGTACTTTGAGCAAGTAGCCAATTGATAATTAAAAAGAACAATAACAGCTTCTACTGGACCCAAATGCCCTCAGAAATCAGTAGGAAGTGTGAGATATGTACTTAATGTGATGAAAGAAAAGCATTATCAACTTATCCTATATATTTGGAGAATATAAGCATAAGCAAACCACAGAAACTTGTATATATTGGTTTTTAATCCTTGGAAGAAATAAGGGAAATATAAGCAATATTCTACTTATGGCAGACTATTTGTTCCTTATGCACAGGTATGTTAACCAGGAATCATAAAGCTTCTGCAGTTACAAAGGAGTCATAAAAATATTTCTCTGCTGTGGGAAGCCAATAGGAGAAACAGAGTCTTAAATAGATGAAAATCTGAGACTCCTCTTTTGACCCCTTTTATGATCCATACCTTTTCTTATTGAAAAACATTTTAGCCTCTAGGAAAACAATAAGTTCTTAGTAAACAAGCACTTAATGAGTTAACAGCCTTTTTTCACTCAGCAGAATAAAGCTGCAGCTGTGGATATATCTCTCTAACTGCTCCAGGTGTCCCAAGGTCACGGAGTGGCAAGCTTAGGCAAAATAACTTTTAGATAAAGTGAGGCTCATTTTTAACCTTGAGACTGTTTCTCATCTGGCATTATCTTCATAAGAAAATTCTTTGCAAAACTATAACTTTATTGTGCTTTGATATGACATAATTTGTGTTTCTGCACAAATGCGAAGTTTTGGGGGATTCTTTTGTGTGAAATGAGTCTTGAAGTATATATAATAAATTCCATGCTGCAAGAGACAGAGCAGCAGCATGAGCTGAAGAAAAGATCTTCCATGTCCTTTACTTCCTTATCAACTAAACTGTCTTTATCAGATTATCGGGAGATGATAGATAGCTCTCGAGACTCTGCATTATGAAATCTCTGCATGGATTAATTTTGAGCAAGACTAGACATCGGGGACAAAATATTTGTGGTGTTGAGTTTAGCATACATCAGAAACTTTAGAACTTTACCCTACTCTTCTAAAGGAGATACACATCCTCAGTTTTTCAATGAAATTTTGCTAAATCTGAAGGAGACCTTAAGTCCTGAGCTCAGTTGAGCCAATGAGGAGCAGAGGTCATTCACAGAGTCTATGGTAGCTTACCTGGGCCATCCACAAGCCTGGGTTAGGATTCTGATGGTGAACCTGGTTTGCTCATTAGCTTAAGAGATCATAGTACAAGTGCTGGGAACCATCAGCTGACGTCTGACATGATTTATGATGATTCAGGACCACTTGGTTGCCCAAGTAGCTAAACAAGAAGCATTGCAATAGAGTATATCAAATAGATGCTTCATACTTAAGTAAAATATTTATTTTATGTAACATAATATGAGCTATGTACTTACAATACACATTGATCAGTTTGTTGTTGCATGTAGCTCAGTTGCCATACAGCTTACTTCTTTCTACTTATTGCTATTTGTGAGGATACACACATTTGTAAGAATTTTTTTTACACATCCTTAGCAATTATTTTACTTAGGACTAAACCGTTGAGTTCACCCTCCTTCTGATTTGCCACCCCTTTTGTAATTCCAATTGAGAGAAATGTATTTCCATTCTCAACTTTGTGAAAATTTGTCTTTCTTTTAACTAATTCAAATGAGTGATTCAAGTGTCAACTTCTCCTATCTTCTCCCTCCTCTTTTGTATAGATATAACCTTGTGTACCCTGGTTATTTGATTTCATTTCCCCTAATTTTCTTTTCTCCTTCTGCCCCTACCTCAGCATATTCCTCTTCCTCTCTTTTTCCATTATTAAGATAATCAAGATATAACAGAACCATTCCCAGGCTCTGTCTCTTTGGACTCCCAAATAAACCTTGATGAAGATCAGGTTCAGAAAGGATGCATATCGTCTACCCATACATGAATGTAAACAGTTTATCCTTGCTTAGTCCTTTGTCTTTATTCTTTCATATTTACCTTTATATGTTTCTCTTCACTCAAGTTTGAACTTCAAAGATTCTGCATAGCTCTTTTTTTTCATGAGGAATGCTTAGAAATCTTCCATTTCATTAAAAGTCCACTTCTTCCCTCTAGCATCATACTTCAATGGGTCAGTTATTCATGTCAGTAAGCCTATATCCTTTGCCTATGAAAATATCATATTCCAAGTTATCCATTCCTTTGAGCAGTGGCTGCTAAATCATGTGTGATCCTGACCATGACTTCATGGTACTTCAATTCTTTCTTTATGTCTGCTTTTTCTCTGTGTAATACTGGAAGCTCTTGATTTTGGCTCTAATGTTCCTAGGAGTTTTCATTTTGATGTTTATTTCATTCAGAAGTTGCTAAATCCTGTATAATCCTGATTGTGGCTCCATGAGATTTGAGTTGTTTCTTTTTAGTATATTTTTTTAGTACTTTTGAAGTACTTTTTTATTTGGTCTGGAAGCTCAGGAATTTGGTTCCTAGGAGTTTTACTTTGGGGATCATTTCCAGGAGAAGAATGGTAGAGTCTTACAATTTCTATCTTACCCTCTGATTCTAGGGTGTGAAACCATAATTTCTTGAAGTATAGTGTCTGAGTTCTTTTTATTGCTCATGGCTTTAAGGCAGTCCAGTAATTCTTAAGTTATCTCTCCTCAATGTATTTTCCATGTCATTTCTTTTTGGTATGAGTTATCTTACATTTTCTTCCATTTTCAGCCTCTGGACTTTAGTATTTATGAAGTTATCAACTTCTATTTGCTCCATTCTAATTTTCAGAAGTTTGTTTCTAAACTTTTAATTCCATTTTCTATATTTATCTATAGCACTCATTCCCTTTCTAATATGTTTCTTAAGTGTTCCTATACTATTTTAAAAACATTTTTAAAATTGCTTCATTGCTTTTAGGAATTCTAGATGAGTGGCACTTATCATTCTCATACTTTGCTTATAGATGATTTGGAGTCATTTTCTCCTGCATCAGTGCCTTAAACATTCCTGTCACCATGATATCTCATTATGATAAGGTACTTTCCACAGATCCCATAATTCTTCAAGCCTACTTCCTGACTTCGAATTAATGTTAGGACTACTCTTCTGGTGGGAAGGTCTGAACTGGTCCTGTCACTGCTCTCTGGGGGTATTGAATGTTGTGATATTCCAGTATAGTCTGGAGAAGACCTGCAAGCTTTCACAGTGGTCAGTGCAAGGCAAAATCTGATTGTTAGCCAACTTCTTCTGAAGTCTGTCAGTTCATGAGCAGGGTTTGGGTCTATGTAAGAGAAATTTAATGGAAGGATTTATGTTTAAGCTGGAGATAGCATCACAGAAAATAAAATGGATATTTTTTGAAGATTTAATTATTTTTTAAATTGTTAGAATATTGAAATATTATAAATTTAAAAGTTTTTGCACAAACAAAACAAATGCAGCCAAAATTAAAAGGAAATTATGAAACTAGGGAAATATATAGCAAACTTCTTTAATAAAGGCCTCATTTCTCCAAAATATAAGAAAGTTGGTCAAATCACTAAAAATAGTCATTCCTCAGTTGATAAATGGTCAAAGGATATGTCCAAGCAGTTTTCAGAAGAAGAAATCAAAGCTATCAAGAGTCATGTGAAAAAAAAGGCTCTAAATCACTACTAGAGAAATGCAAATTAAAACAACTCTAAAATACTGTCTCACATCTCTCAGAATTGTTAACATAGCAAAAGAGAAATATGATAAGTGCTGTTGGTGAAATGAAAGAATAGAGGCACTCCTCTTGGCTTCAGTGTTGATGATGCTGGCTGTACCTATTGGTGAGTATAGCTAGGAGTCCATTATGTTAGCCTTAGGATAATCAGCTAAGACAGCAATAAAGAAAATATCCTTCAGCTCCCTTTCCTACTTTACCCTCTCCTTTCTCCTACTAGTTAAGATTTTAATAAAATTACTAATCTACAGCCAGTCTTCTAATTTTAATTCCTACATTTTGGTGAATCATGAAGGCTGGTGAGAACTCTTATTTCCTTCACTCTTTACTTTCTCTTAGCTATTCTTAAGGGCAGTTTCTTAGAAATTAAGTTAGATTAGCCACAACACCAAGACACCAACCAGAGCCAGCGATCAGAGCCAGCCGTCATTGCTACAATCACAAATGGCCAGCCACAGCCATAGCAGAGAGGTCCAGAGCCCTGAACTGAAGGAATGTTTAAATTGCAAGAACTCTATAAATCTGGAGCTGCAGTACAGACTGGATCTCTACACTTCTTGCTCCATGACCTACACCAGTGATTCCCAAAATGGGTGCTACCGCCCCCTAGTCGGTGCTGCAGCGATCCAGGGGAGCAACGATGGCCATAGATGCGTTTATCTTTCCTATTAATTGTTATTAAAAATTTTTAAATTAATTTCCAGGGAGCTAAGTAATGTTTTTTTCTGGAAAGGGGATGGTAGACCAAAAAAGTTTGGGAACCACTGATCTACACCCAGGAAACAAGGTATACATAAAGAACTTCCAGGTCAATGGAGGAACTCGGTCTGCCTGGGAAGGTCAGGTTCAAGTACTCTTAACTACTCCAACAGCTATCAAAATTTGAGAAAAAGACTCTTGGATTGATTTTCCTGGGTCATTGTGTTGCTGCTAGTAGAAAAGTCTGTTACATTCGATTGGGCCACAGTGTATCAGTCTCTGTGTACAATGTTCTCTTGGTTCTGCTCCTTTGCTCTACACCAATTCCTGGAGGTCTTTCAAGTTCACAAGGAATTCAGAAGACTTGTTTTGAGGTTCAAGGAAGCGGCTGTTTGGCAAATTCAAAGGCTGAATCTTTCCCATGCCAGGTTTCTACAAGTACATTGGTTTGACTTTCATTTTGGCTCTCCTCTCCCTGAGACCAGGTAATAATACTTATCTTTTACCTCAGACTTTTGTTCTCTTTTTTCTTTTATAGTATGCCAATTTTCTGTAGTCCTGGCTATAAATGGGTAAGTGCAATTTTGCTGGAATTGTCCTGTATGCTTGTAGGATATAAGCCACTTTAATTGGGCCTTGCTGGTGATTAAGGACCTGTTATGGTTTTATTTTTACTCATAATTTTATACACATAGCATCCATATATGTATATACTTATCCAGAATTTAATTTTTTTTCTCTTCTATTGCATTTTTGGGTTTTGGGTTTTCTTTTGAGAATTGATTCCTCATAGCTCAGTCATGTGTCCTGAGGTGATTCTGGTGTTGGTCAACACCCTCCTAAGGGGGGATTGTAGAATTAGCCTAAAATCCAAAGTTTAAGATCTTTTAAAGCAATTTTAGGAAAAGAAAATTACTAATACCCTGAAACAAGAAAGTGGATCTTCTGGAGAAGATGTCATAAGGATGCCTGCAGAAATCATATACTACATCAAGAGATCCAGAGTGAACTTTGGGATATAATGTACTGAAGGAGGTTAAACCTATTATTTATTCTGAATGTAAACTCTTATACATTAAGGGAATACCCTCCAATTGGGAACATTTTTATCAATGCTTCCATCAATCATTTTTTTCTTTCTTCTTTTTCTTTCTTTCTCTTATCTCCCCAAATTGTTGTTATTCCTTCTATGTAAAGTGAAATATTTTATACACCTCTAGTAAGAGAATCTTTAGATTTAGACTGGGGAGACTTGGCATGTTAATTTCCTAGAAACCTCAAGTGAGGAGGTTTTTTAATATGCTTGTCTCCCAATAGAATTAGAGTAAGCACTGTCTAAAGTAAATTTCTTTCTATCCTGAAAAAAAAAAATAAGGGCACTCATGTACTGTTGGCAGAGGTGTGGCTCAATTATTCTGGAAAACAATGGACTTCAAAGGGCTCTAATCTATGCCTGCCCCTTGACCCACCAATGCCACTACCAGGTCTATATACTAAAGAGAAGAAAGAAAAGACAGACATGCTTGTACAAAGACATCTGTAACAGCTTTTTGTGGTGGCCAACGGGATGTCCATCAGCTGGGGAATAACTGAACAATTTGGTATATGATTGCAATGGAATACTGCTGTGCTCTGTGAAATGAGCAATTCAAGATATCAGAAATCTTTTATGAACTGATGCAAAGTGAAGTGAGCAGAATGAGGAGAACATTGTACATAAAAATACCAATAGTGGAAACATGATCAACTACAAAAGACCTAACTACCCTGATCAAGACAATGATCCAAGACATTTCCAAAAAACTCATGGGGAAAAATTCTATCTACCTCCAGAAAAAAAAAGGATATATTCTGGGAGCATATTGAAGCATATTTGGGGGGGTTTATTTTGTGTATGTGTGTGTTTGTATTTTCTTCTGCAGCATGACTAAAATGGAACTGTGTTTTGCATGACTTCACATTTATAATTTATATCATATTGTCTGCCTTCTCAAGGGTTGAGTAGAGGGGCATGATGGAGGGAGAGAATTTAGGATGCAAATTAAAAAATAATTTTAACTTTTTAAATAATTGGGAAATATTTAGCTCAAGTAAATAAAAATGTATTTTAATTTAGCCTGCTTTTGAATGTAACCCAAATCAACTAGCTGGAAAAAACTTGGTTCAAGGTTGCAGAACTCTAGGATCTCCTTTGGTTTGGAATTCTCAACTTCAAAATTCTTTTGGAGACTGGGCAAGATGCTTTTAGTTGTCTTGCTCTGAGTTTGGGGTTTAAGCCACAATGTTGCTGTTGCAGGTTTCTGAACTTCTTCCTTTTTTTGGTACACATCGCCAGGGCATCCATGCCCAGGAACACCACTCCCATGCAGGGGTCTTCTTACTCTTTCCTGGATCTGCCACCTGAGACTGGGTAAAGGGTGACAAAGATGACAGTATTAGACAGATAGACAACAAAGATGTTGTCTCAACAGGACCTTGGAGCACTTCAGTGTGAGATCTCCTTTTCGTCTGGTGCACAGTCTCTTGCTGGATGCTGCTATGTGTGTAGTATGTTCTTACCCAGTCCATGATTCCCAGTTTCTGCGGATTGCTCTATTTGTCTTATGTGCTGAGATGGGCTGAATCAATAATGAATTTTTCTGGATTTCCCCATTAGAAATCAGTCTGATACATTTTCTAAATCTATTTAGAGGCTCTACTATTAGAACATGAAGTTCGTTGATTTGTTTTGGACAGACAGAAAGAGAAGGCAAGGCATAAAGTAAGATTCTGCTAATGTTTGCCTTTTCTCTACTTCAACCTTCAAAAAGACCTAAACCTGTAGAGAGCCATAAATAAACAATTTAATCTGTAAATCCTATCAGATCCAGCTATAGCTGATGATAATAACTAACTGATGACTTCTTTCATTATTAAAAGTTTTCCTGTGTAATAAATCATTTTAATTTAAAGAAAAGGGGGAAATATGTTGGAAGCCAATAAGAGAATAGATCAAAATCCGAGACTCCTCTTTTGACCCCTTATGTGATCCTTGTGATTTCTTGTTGAAAAGTATTGTGGCCTTATTGAAAAGCTTTAAGTTCCTAGCAAATCAACATTTAAGAGGTTTACATTTTCCCTCTTTAGTTAGAAATGCAGCCAAGGCTGAAACCTTAGTTTAGCTGGGACATTTGCCTCTGAGAAAAGTATTCTCAGACTTGGCTTGGTGATAACAAATATAACTGAGAGTCCAGCCTGGTTCTTATCTTCACCTTTAAGCTTCTTAAGCCTGTTGTATTGTCTATGTTAAAAATACAGCTCTGTGTAGTTGTGGGAAACTATCTTTGTGCTTTTGGGTGAAAGGGAGTTTTAATTTCTTATATAATAAACTTGTGACTCAATGGCACTTTGGAGAAGCAGCTATGAGTTAACAGTCAAGATCATCTCCCATGTCCCGTTATTTCCTTATCAACTAAGCCATCCTTATCAGATTATCAGAGATGATAAATAGATCTTGAGATTTGGCCCCTGATCACAGGGACATTGGAATACTGGATTCAGGTAAAGATTTGCCCTCCCCCTCAGACAACTCCCAGATTACAACAGTTAAGTTTCTGTCTGAAGAAGGGCAAGAAATCCAGAGTTTTCAGAACTCTCCCATTAAGGGAAGATACTAAAAGTAAAGAATATATTAACAGGATGGGACACAGTGAGTCAAAGGAAAGAAATCTTTTTATTGATATAACTAAGCACATCCTCAGAAAATGGGGAGTAAAAATTAATAAAGAACAGCTTAATAAGTTTCTTGATCTTATTCAAAATTGTAATCAATGGATTCCCTTAGAATTTTGGCAAAAAGTTGGCAATGATTTGAAAAATTATTATACTGAGCACAGATCAGAACAAGTGCCAGAAAAAAATTTCATCAGCTGCTGAACAAACAACTTTGTTATCTCTTTGAGTCCCAGATGTGAGAAAGGTTATCATTGGAAGAAAAATTGTAATTCCAAATTCCATCAAAATCGTTACAGATTACCTGATGAGAGATTTCACAGAAGATGGAAAGAAGGCCAAACACCAGCTCCACCAATGACTAAATTTAATCCAGGAATTCATCCTAGCTTAGCCAATTCCTTGCTAGAGTTAACCAATTTTCTGAATAATAAACTTTCTTTTTTCTCCAGATTTCTTTAGCCATGGATGATGTGACTTATTGATCTTTTAATAGGATGTCATATATTTGTTAGAGTATGCATGAAATGCCTGGGAAATATGTCTCTGATCAGTCTGTGTGTCTATATGTTGTGTTTATGTGTTTCTGATCTGTGTGTAATTTAAGTTTTATGGTTTTGTTTGTTTGTGATCACAACGGAATTTTGGAGAAAATAAATCTTTTTTTTATTTTTTAGAAAAATTTTCCATGGTTACATGATTCATGTTTTTACTTTCCCCTTCACCCCCTCAAACTCCATCCCCCTGCATAGCTAACACACATTTTCACTGGTTTTAATATGTCATTAATCAAGACTTATTTACAAATTGTTGATAGTTGCATTGATGTGGTCCTTTCAAGTCTACATCCCCAATCATGTCCTCATCAACCCATGTGTTCAAGCAGTTGTTTTTCTTCTGTGTTTCCTCTCCTCTAGTTCTTCCTCTGAATGAGGGTATCATTTTTTTCCATAAATCCTTCAGAATTATCCTGGGTCATTGCATTGCTGCTAGTACAGAAGTCCATTACATTCGATTTTACCACAGCATATCAGTCTGTGTACAATGTTCTTCTGGCTCTGCTTCTTTCACTCTGCATCAATTCTTGGAGGTTTTTCCAGTTCACATAGAATTCCTCCAGTTTATTATTCCTTTGAGCACAATAGTATTCCATCACCAACATATACCACAATTGAAGGGCATACCCTTGTTTTCCAGTTGTTTTCTTTTTTTTGCCACCACAAAGAGCGCAGCTATAAATATTTTTATACATGTCTGTTTATCTATGATCTCTTTGGGGTACTAACCCAACAATGGTATAGCTGGATCAAAGGGAAGGCATTCTTTTATCACTCTTTGGGCAGAATTCCAAATTGCCATCCAGAATGGTTGGATCAGTTCACAACTCCACCAGCAGTGCATTAATGTCCCAATTTTGTCACATCCCCTCCAACATTCATTACTCTCCCCTGCTATCATTTTAGCCAATCTGCTAGGTGTGAAGTGATACCTCAGAGTTGTTTTGATTTGCATTTCTCTAATTATTAGAGATTTAGAACACTTTCTCATGTGCTTATTGATACTTTTGATTCCTTTATCTGAAAATTGCCTATTCATGTCCCTTGCCTATTTATCAATTGGGGAATGGCTTGATTTTTTACACAATTGATTTAGTTCCTTGAATATCTGAGTAATTAGACGTCTGTCAGAATTTTTTGTTATAAAGATTTTTTCCCAGTTTGTTGTTTCCCTTCTGATTTTGGTTGCATTGTTTTTGTTTGTACAAAACCTTTTTAATTTAATATAATCAAAATTATTTTACATTTTGTAATTTTTTCTAATTCTTGTTTGGTTTTAAAACCTTTCCTTTCCAAACTACAAAACACTTTCCAAACAATTAAAACTAGATCTAAACAATTGGAAAAACATTGACTGCTCATGGGTAGGACAAGCTAACATAATAAAAATGACCATTCTACCCAAATTAATTTACTTATTTAGTTCCATACCTATCAAACTACCAAAAAACATTTTTGCTCAATCAGAAAAAACTATGAAAAAGTTCATTTGGAAGAACAAAAGATCAAGAATATCAAAGGAAATAATAAAAAAAAAAACTTGAAGGAAGGTAGCCTAGCAGTACCAGATATTAAGCTATACTATAAAGCAGCAGTTATCAAAACAATATGGTACTGGCTAAGAGACAGAAGAGAGGATCAGTGGAATAGACTTGGGGTAAGTGACATCAGCAAGACAGTGTATGATAAACCCAAAGAGCCCAACTTTTGGGACAAAAATCCACTATTTGACAAAAACTGCTGGGAAAAATTGGAAAACAATATGGGAGAGATTAGGTTTAGATCAACATCTCACACCCTACACCAAGATAAATTCAGAATGGGTGAAAAAGTTGAATATAAAGAAGGAAACTGTAAGTAAATTAAGTGAACACAGAATCGTATACTTGTCAGATCTCTGGGAAAGGAAAGATTATAATTCTCTCTCTTTCTCATTCTTTCCAGAGGAATGGGAAATACAGACAGAGGAGTTTGAAAAATTTAGAAAAATAACATCTCTAATGGATTTCTGAGTGTTTTAAACTCTAAGATAATTGAATTGATTAAAAAAATCATATTCTTTGCTCTCATTAAGGCGAGAATCAACAAGAAATCACAAGGATCACAAAAGTGGTCAAAAGAGGAGTCTCAGATTTTTATCCATTCTCTTATTGGCTTCCCACATAAACCCTCCAGGAGACTTTTCCTAAAATGGACATTGACTCCTGGAAAACCTCTAGGACTTGGCCTCTTAGATCTTGTTGGAGATATAATGGGGACAAGGGAGAAGGGGAAGAAAGGCAAGAAAAACCTTTAGCATATTTATTTTATCCAAAAGATAAAATGGTTAAATAGATCCTAAATATTTTTCTGGAGCATTTCATGGTTCTTTTTCTAAATTTAAAAAATTTCTATATAAATCAGGAGTTCTAAACCTTTTTGCATTATAAATCCCCTAACACCTATGCCCTTCCTTATCAAAACAATTTCTTAGAAATTCATAATTGAAAATAGCTATTTCAGTTGGAGATTAATGGGGAAAAATGTTTTTTTTCCATCTAAGTTCATGAACTCAGTGAAACTTTTAAATGTTAGACCTCTAGACAGCCTCCATTAAGGACTCTGATCTATAAAGGATGCAAAGGACCCAGAACATTTCCATATTGATCTCGTCAACATAAAAATGTAATGTCAGTAGAGTGGTCCCCTCCCCTATATACAATGAGGCATGTACTCAATTCCCCCACAGCCCTGTAGGAAAGGCATTGAAAGCAAACTTACCAGAGGTTTTCTACCACTCTCCCCAGTCAAGATCAATCAAAAAAGCCACTATTCTTATAGACCTGTGATTCTTAGTCTAGAACCTATGGACTCTAAAGAGTCCATAAAATTATAGACAAGAGAAATTATATCTTTATTTTCATAAACATTTAACTGAAATTTCCTTCAATTTATTTAAAAATATTATTCTGAAACAGAGTCTATATGTTTCTCTGAACTTTCAAAGAGGTCCATGATGCAAAAAAGGTTAAGAATCCTAACTTTGACTGATAGGTGCTATTATCCCACCTCACCCATTCTTTCTGTAGCAAAAGGATCTTGCCGTAACTAGGGGCCACAGATCAACCTAAAAGTAATTCACAACATATCAAGATCAAGCTTCCACCTGGAACTGTCCATCTTTTATCAGTGAAGCAAAAATGATTAAAAACAAACTATGGAACTGACTTTAACCATCTGAAGCTTTTATACCTAAAGAGGTGTAGGTAGTTCAATGTCAAGCCTTTTTTCATTGCAATGAAATAGAACAAGACTTCCTTAATATGAAATAAATCAGCAGTCAGGGAAGAAGTCAAACCTTACAAAGCCTCAGAGGGGAGAACAAAGAAGGACCCAATGCTTAATTCAGTAATGTCATTTTTCTGTCTCCACATTATCCATTTGATGTCCCATATGTTCCCAGCATTCACTCTCACATCACCTATTTAAATCTTCAATTCTATTCTCCTCTATCACTGAAGAGAGTTTCTACATATACGATTTGTGGTACCAGGATTGAGAAAGCAGGAAAAATTACTATGTGGGGACCTTCGCATGGAAAATGTTTTATTTAATGTGTTAATTATAAACATGACAGCTATACGGATCCCAGTATACATTCCAATCTCCACTATACTAATTCTTCCATATGAGTTCTCCAAGACTGGGCCATTTCTAACATCCTACCAATTTGGAAAAAATTCAGATATTGACCCAGCAGTGTTTCATGGCAGCACTTCCTCATTCATGTTTGGAGAGCCTCATTACCTGATCACAGCAATCAATGATTGATTAAAAAAATAGGATAATGACTTTTATTAAAGTTACATAGATTTATCATCTGTGATGTTTGGGGAAGTACTCACTGATGAAATCCTTGGATTTTCTGAAGTTTTGAAATACTAATGTAGGGAACTATGTGCATAATTATCCTTTGAGACTGTCATTTGAGGTGATCTCTTCTGAATAAAGAGGTTAAGGAATATCATGGATGTCTTCTCTGGGGAGGAAAGATTTACTAGATTACTATAAATTTGTGACAGAGGCAGAAAAATGGTATTTTTTCCTTTCTTTGGGTAACCGTTTTGTTTGAGTAAAATTTATTGGCCAGAAGCTAAAATAAATTATAAATGTGAGGGGAAGCATAAAAGCTTTTTCACCTTCTTATTCCTGGGATGATAGAATTCATTAAAACATATGAATTTGAAAGATACACAAGGAATCAATTAATTCTAATAGAAAAAAGTCATTATTTTTCTTCCTTTGCAGTGAAATTTCTCAAGGAAGAGAACTGAAATGTGTCCCATATCATCTTGGTTCCTGCTCCTTTGGTGCTTTTGCTTGTTGTGGATATTTACTCCAGAAATGGCTCTTGAATTTTAGATATTTTTTTAGCCCTTGAGTAATGGTCTTTGGCAAGTAGAAATTCAGGTGAGCTCTGGAAGCATTGGGTCTAAAGGGAACATGATTAAAAAGCTCATGCAGGGTTTGAGGTTTTAGTCTTAATGAAATTAAAGTATTCAAGGCTAGAATTGGAGTAATTCTTTGAGTGAGGCACTATAAGAAAAAATTTCACCTCCATCTTCTCCAAACCAGATTGAGAAGTTGGTATAGCTACCCATTCTGTCTGGAAAAGGTTTTTCATACTCTGGCCAAGTCTGGTTAACTAGCATATATTGATCAGGCTGATGAATTGAACTTGGATATCCTTTTATCCTCCACAGGAGACCCTGGTTATAAAGGTCACTTTTTAATTTCTCCTAAGGGCTGAAATTAAATTATGTCAACAACAAATAGGGAAAATCTACCCTGGATAGTGCATGGTTTGATGTTGTTTAAACACCGACAAGCTTCTCTATTCTGAATAGTTTGGGGCTGATATAGGAACCTAAATTGAGCCTTAACTCAGTTAGAGTTCAGTGCAAACTTAACAAGGTGATATAAATTGTTGGTACCTCAATTTATTATCTGGAATCTAGAGAAGGTAGGGACCTACATTAATGGCTTGTTGGACCTGTAGCTTTATCATTAAGACTTCTGGGGAGTGTGTTTCAAATTTTTTCGCTGAGTATTTTTGCCTGGTGAGATAGGGTAGGGCACTCAGATTTTGGTTAAGGCAGTGCGGTTTAGGGGATGGTAACCAGGTAAAGCTACATCCAGTGGAGGTTTTGTCAAGGAATAAGAGCTTTGTGGTGCTCTGGAAACCTGTTCGTAAAAAAAGGGGCAAAAGTTTGGCTTGAATTTCAGGACCCTGTACCATTTTGTTCCTGGCTTTAGGCTCCTTAGCTTGAAAATGTAAGTGATATAGTGAAGGTGGAGTCCAGAAGCCAGGGTCCTGGTCAGAAACTGCCCGTGCTTGTTAGTGACTAAGTGTAGTCAGGGTAAGTGTAGTCACAGCCAAAAGCAAACTGTGCTGGACTGCTCTGGCCTAGTGTTTTTGACTTGGTTTTAAGCTGGTCCAAGTGGAATGATGGCTTGATGATTTAGGCCTGGAGTGATCCACCTCTATTCCACATTGGTAACTGGCGTTCTTGTGGGTTGGTGGTCAAAATGTGACAATGGCTCAAATGCATCATTGGTCTTGTCATCTGGATCTGGAAGAAGTTTTTCTATCCATATGACCCTTATGTGGAGGGGACACTGAATTGGTCATGACCAAAGTGATCCATTAATATTGAAAGATCAGAGTTTTTCCTTGCCTGTGGTCCAAAGTCTGGCCAAAGTAAGGTTCTTGCCTTGGCCTGATGTTTGATACCTTTTGATGAGATAGCTATTGACATAACCCTGTTGAGGGAACATGACAGGCATGCAGTTTAGACCCCAGTATTCTTACTGGGGATTGATGTATGCTCTTCTGGACTGGTGGTCAGGATATCCTTACTGGGAAGATATTGCCCTGAAGAACAGATCAAGATATGATCTCCTTCTATGTTTGGGTCTTGACCTGGTACAGGCCTAATTGTGATCTTTTTATACCTATGGCTTTGGACCAAGCCTCAGAGACCTATGATGGTGCGGTTGTAGCCCTATTCCAGAGGTTTGTGCATCGTAACCAGGAAAGTGAAGTCCTGATCCAGGGCCTGGGTCTTGCCAAAGTGTCATTCAGCTGACTGCAGCCGTGGCTCTGACCTAGTCCAAGTCAAGGCTTATTAAGTGTTTGGAAATGTTCGTCTAGTGATCATCATATTATGGAACCTTAGCACTAAGGGGCAATACTGGACCATTTGCATTTTGTTTTTCTCTTGGGAATTTTTTTTTCTGTATCTCTGTCATTCACAAGGGACACAGTTTTCTCCTGTTCAGGATGAACTATTTGTGAATTGGAGAGAGGGTGTATTTGAGGCACAGTAAGCAAGAGGAGGCTTAATCTTATGATTAGGAAGTGGTGCTTTGTATGATAGATATAGTCTGTCTTTTGAGGCAGATCATCTATTCAGTCTTGAATGGGTAAATCCCATTCTAACAATGATGTAATCCAATATGGTAGACACATTATCAGCCTTGACTGGTGCCTTTGGGAGGTACCTTGGAGGAAGGATGAAACTGAAGAGACACTAAATAAAAGAATATATCGTAACATTTAAAGCAATGATTTTAAATTCTTTTATGTCCTAGGCCCCTTGGGCAAGCTATTGGAAGATTAGCTTTTGGATCCCTTCTAATAATATTAATGCTCTTAGGTAATTGAAAGGAATGCCAAATTTGTCAGATTGGTGAAAAATAAAATGTGTTTTTTTCCTTCCCAATATAGAGACCCCTTAAATCTATCCACTGGGTCTGTGAAACTTAGGTTAAGACCTCCCATAAGGGAGGCAACTATTGAGCAGAGATCTGGGGATTCAGAGTATAGACAAGGATCTAACAAAACTACTTTGCATTCCTATAATACTTTGCAATTCTTTGCAATTCTTTTGTTATGTCACATCTTTCAGATTCACAGAAAAAGGCCTTAGTGCCCAAGACAGATATTATACTTCTTTGACTAATGTAGATGGAAATCTTATTTACCTAGTTTTGCTTTTATGCTCTGTTAAGTGCTGTCTTAGCAATAATCATTGAAGGAAGAAATGAAAAAGCACCTTGAGTACTTACTTTGTGCAAAACAACTTACTTACTAAACAATGAAGCCCCAAATAGAAAAGTGACACAAGCACTGTTTTCAAGAAGCCCACATTGTAATTAGGAGAAACATTATATTTAAGAAGTTTAAAAAAGTCATATGGAAAAGTCCCATGGTCCAAAGTATTAATAGCTAGCATTTATATGCCCCTTTTAATATTTGCATAGTGTTTTACCTATATCCTCAAATATATTCACAGACCTATGAAATAGTTGCTATTACTGTCCTCATTTTTCAGATGAGGAAATAAATACATAAGTTGAACGACTTGTCCAGTGTTATAGAGATGATTATTATAATGGTGGAACCAGGATTCCAATCTAGGAACCTGACATTCTATGACATTCTCTGATTACTAGTCTTTCTATTGTACTTTATTGTTTCTGAGGTTCACAGGGTCAGGATCAGATGGATCAAAAAGTTGTGATTTGACAAAGGTTCATTAAAACTACCAAAACTCAAAGTTTTCACTATTTGGACATGTCCATTTTTTTTTTTTTTTTTTTTTTGCATTTGTGCAGTGAAACGTTTACTTGAGAAAAATGATATACAAGATTCATAAAGAGATTTAAATACCATTGGTTCCAGGGATGAGAGCTTTAAAGTTACATCATTATCCTCCTGAAAGATGCTTCTTTTTATTCCAACATTCTAATATGCCCCCGATCCTAGCCTATCATTAATATGTAGAAATATTTTAGCTTTATTTAAGTTATCTCAACACAATTTAGATAATAATAACAGCACATACAACAACTGTTACCATTTAAAACACACTTTAAGGTTTGCAAAACACTTTATGAATATGATATCTCATTTTAATTTCACAACAATCCTATTTGGAGAAAGAGAAAATTGAGAGAGAGGGAAAGTAACTTATCCAAGTTCCCATAAACACTAAGTGTCTAAGGCCACTTCTGAACTCATCTTCCTTACTCTTTGTCCAGCACTTTATCCATTATTCCACCAAGTAGAGATAGTCATTGCCATTAAGGACTTCACTTTATTCCCTATTTCATATTACACATCACTCAATTTCATTAAATCATAAAGGGTAAATATATCTTCATGGTGTTATAAATAATAATTAGGAATAAAACTGTTTTTTGAAGCATTTCTGTTTTTCATGCCTAGAAGGTATAAATAAAAGAATGAAGCTCTCTTAGTATAGGATTGTATCTGTCACTCGATGGTTTCAGTGGTATTTTATTGACAAAGGTCTTTTCCCAGGCTCCAAAAACAATGTTAACATTCGTTTTGCAAAATTATCTCACAGCTTCCTCTCCCTTTCTTAAATTCCAAACATTGCTGCCTCAATAAGGTTTTTATGCAAATGTTTATGTTTTCAGTTTAAGGACAAAGAAAGTAATTTTATTTTCATTCCATGGAAAATTTTGTGACATTCCATTGAGAAACTAAAAATAAAGAGGAGTAGTATCATAAAACCAAGATTCAGAAACACTAGTTCATCAGCCAGGCTCTCTTCTAAGCCCATTCTTCATGTTTGTTTTTTAATCATTTCTCACCCAGAGTTATTTTAGTGATCCATGTAACCCCCTCTCTACCATGCCCAACACTTCCAATCTCAAAATGTGTCTCACCAGTAGGAATTGCATGATGAGTAAAAACCAGGTTTTTCAAATGTCTTAACATTTAGAACACTAGTACTGTCCTTAGGCACCATGACTGGGAGCTTCTTTGATATGTAGAGACTAAAGGAAAGGGTAGAAAACAAAGCAACTGATAAAGCAAGTCAATCTCTTTAGAGAAATAGATCCTAAAAGGAATGTCCCTTAGGAAGTTGGGTAGCTGAGAGAAGGAGATGTGCTTCCTTAAACAATTACAAACAAGTCTGAGATCTCTGGTCCCAGACCAAATAGGGGACCTGAGATCCTGAGTACATTGGAAAGTCTGTTGTCAGTTGTCACTTGGGATAACTTAGTATAATGAGGATTTAAGAGGCATCTTATGGTCTTTCTTAACACATTAAATATAATAGACTTTTAGCAATATTTGAAAAGGAATTTCCTATTGATTCTACCACCTAGTTTATTTATCCTTATGTCCTTTGGAAGAGACATTTCTGAGGATGAGCATAAAGTATGGATGTTCTACCACTTCAAGTTTTTCTCTATTCATTCAGCTAATCCTAATTCTGAGCACTATATTCTTTTAAAAAATAATAATTTTACAATAACCATTCACCTATCACGGAAGTTATGTTCCAGAGACACCCCTCAATAAATGAAAATTTATATTTTAAGGCTTTATAAACCCTTCCCAGTCTCCTATAAATTTTTTCCGCACTTTTATTAACCTACTGTTATTGAGCCAATCAGCGCCCAAGATACAGAACACAGCGCTGTGGTTGGTCACCTTTCATTCGATCAGCCAAAAGTGTGCTGCAATAGATGTAACTCCCAGTTGCAGAATTAGATTTAAAAACAAACAAACAAACAAAAAAACCTGTGATATAGTGAAGCTGTGATAAGTTAACCTCGATATGTCTATGGATGACAATACTTTATTTCTGTGGTATCTAGCCTAAAATATTGCAGGTAAGTGGGTATTGAGTAATTACTTTTATATTAATTAATGGATTTGTAATAATAATAGCAAATTTATAAGGTATTTTAAGGTTTCACAAGTACTCTATATGTACTATCTGATTTATAACTAAGTTCTTCTTTCTTTTGCAAATGGATATGAGGATCTCCACTTTGGGGTTTGAGGAACATTAAATATGGCATTACAAGAATAGCTGGAAAGGAAATTTTCTCTGTTGTTCACTTGTTTCAGTGTTATCTGAATTTTCATGAGTCTATTTGGGAATTTCTTGATAAAGGCACTGGGGTCATTTGCCATTGCTGTCTCTGGTTCATTTTACAAATGAGGAACTCAAATGAACAAGGTTAAATGACTTTCCTAGGGTCACACCACCAGTAACTGTCTGAGGCTGGATTTTAACTTGGGTCTTCCTGACTCCATGCCTGGTACTCTATCCACTGAGCTTGCTGTAATAATACTCATCAGGATTCAAGTACACAGTTAACCATCATGAACATATAGACAGTAATAAAGTGTTGTGATACAATAGACAGCAAAGAATCTTTTGGGGGACCCCTCATTGCATCTCTCTACATTTGTGAAACTCTGGGACAAAGTTGGGAGGGTCTGTTGGCTTTATGAGGTTTATCTATAATTGTCATCATCACTATAAATGGATCCAGTGTAAAGGTTTCCCACAGTGGAAAATCGAGCATTTCAGGTAATGAAGGAAATCAATCACTAAACATGGTTAAGTGCCTCTATAAGTAATACACCACACACATAAACATTCATTCATATGCACATATACCCGTCACTCTGCTAGGTTCAGAGGATAAAAGTACAAAAAGTAAAACAATTTCGCCTCCACATATTTCAGTGGAGGAGATAACGTATATTATACACATGCATGTGGTTGTGTATACATATCTATATCACAAAGAGATAAAAATAAATACATAGTAGTTAAACATAAAGAAGAACTCCAACAGTTGAGGGGAATCAGGAAGATTCCTGATCAATTCTAAGACAGAGTAGTGGCAAGGGCGAGGAAATTGGCCACTTTCCCCTAGGAATAACTACGAAGTGTCTGGGGCCACATTTGAACCCATGTCCTCTCAACTCCAGGACTGGTGTTCTATACACTTGTGATGCTTTGCTGCCCCTAATCTGCGTTGCATTTGAAAGGAAGAGAGTGACCCTATAAGGTAAAGATAAGGAAGACAGTGTCTTCCATTCATTTGGAAGCGCCAGTGCAAGGGCATGGAGATGGGAGACTGGGTGTTGATACTTGCTTCATTTGATGATATAGTCAGATATTCCCTGCTCCCCCACCCCATGCCAATCCCTCAACTCCTCGAGATACATAAAATAACAGTTGTTTAGTCGAAGGAAGCTTTTAAACATTTCCTTTTGAAGTTGCATTTTTTTTGGTAACCCTGGAAGCTAAACAGTAATAACTTTAGAATATCATAAAAAAACTGAATTGTTGGTTTGGATGAGGTCATCTCTAACCCATTCCCACATAGAGCTTTTCTGTCTTGCACTTCCCTCCCCTTTTAGGGATCAATGCAGAGACTCCCCACCCCCCCCATCTGAGTTTACAGGGAAAAGGAAAGGGAACTTCTTTGTACTTCCAAGAAATAGGAACCTGAGGGATGACCTGTGTGTGGTCTGTGTACTTGGCACTGTGGAGGACAGGCCTGTTGACTTTTTCCTTCTGTTCTGGACCATAAGGTGAATCTCTGCCACATTTATCCCTGGAGACCTCTGATGTCTTTGACCCTGAGACTCCTTCTCTAGGCACAAAGTTGGCACTACTGCAAGGTTGCTTACCAGGAAGAGTTCAAGAAGGGCAGGAAATGGGATTTTAGAGTCTTGGGATTGTGGAAGTTGTAAACTTCCCCATGAGGGAAGGCTAAGGGACAGAATCTCCTTGAGAAATATGGTAACTAATAGGGAAGTAAATTCAATCAATAGAGGACAAAAAATAGCCTTCTCTTTTGAGTTACCAATGCCTTGGGATTTAGAGCAATCAGGCGTTTTTCCTTAGCCACCAGTTATAAGACTGAGACTTTGTGTATTCGTCCTAGATAGGGCACGTGACTTTGCCCTGACTTCATAAATCACCACAAATGAAGTAGTTTATCCACTTTACAGTTACAGTTAGCCCCAAAGCTCTGAGAAACAAGTTAATGGTAGAGGTTTGGGAGGATTTGCACAGAGATCATGCGTGTCCTCCGTAGGGCTGTGCTGTGACACTGAACACAAAGCAGATCTGATGTGGAGCTGGAACAAACACCTAATCCTGGTAAGTTTTCTTAATAAGATTCCCACAACCCCCACCTTCATCCCCCCCCCCCCCTTCCTGAATGGGTCCTTTAGTCTTTTTGATAGAGAAGGCAGTAGTTTTTGGAAAGAGTTAAACTCCAGATTGCAGGGATAAAATGTAGCCTCTGAGGTCCTTTCAAGCTCTAAACCTATAATTCTAGGATCCTGTGTGAATGGACCGGCTAAGTCTCTTCCTCCTGATGAAAATGTATTCCTGGGTATGTTTTATAGGAGATTTTGGATATATCATATGTCTGTTTACAAGGAGAAAGTTGACCTAGGGATTCCTTTTGCTTTTTCTTGGCCTTGGCTACATCTCTGTCCATAGTTACTTGAGTGGAGATCTAGGAGCTCTAGGTCTAGATCTTCACCACTCTAAGTAGAGAGGGAGGCCAGATAGATGGTAGACAGATTGGGCTTCATTGGAGAAAACAGCAGGGAAGGTGGGGAGGAGGAAGGAAAGGGAAGGGAAATGGGACACTGCCCAAGCAAGCTTAGTGCTCAAGCATGGGACAAAATGCCTATCTCCGTCCATGTACAAACACAGTCTTTTAAAAATAATATTGATGCAAGACTCTCCCCACCCTGCTTTCTTGTCCAACCCCATAGCGTGGGGCTTTGATGTTCATAATCTTGAGCACATGATTTTCAACATTATGTGCCCCTAAAAACCCCCATGATCAAAAACCAGCGACTATCAAGCGATTTTCAGCCTGGAACAGTAAAGATACATTTGAACTCCCCTGTTCCTTCTTCAGCTTGACTTAGTGTTATCCTTTACTCCTTCCTGGCTTCTCCTGGACTGTTCCATCCCAGACCTGGCATCCTTCCTAGACTACAGATAAACTTATCTCAAGGTTTTGAAAACAGATCAGGAGAACTAAAAATTTTAAGGGAGGTGGTACAGTTTTATTCCAAGCCCCTAGCTCTTTCTGGGGTCCTTGAAATTGGGGTTTACAAGCAAAATACTATTCTGAGAATTGCACACTTAATCTCATCCCACATACATACATGTCTATACATCTAAATGTGTACCCTTATATGTATACATACATTTATCTTTAGACTGTGTTAAACTGAAATGGTACAAAATCAGTATCCTAGTCATAGGTAGGGTCCCTCCCCTCCCCCCTTCTTTGTCTCTCTCTCTCTCTCTCTCTCTCTCTCTCTCTCTCTCTCTCTCTTTCTCTTTCTCTCTCTCTCTCTTCTCATTTATTCACTTCCTAAAACTCTCCTATTTTCCACTTTTTCTGCAACACCTGCATACCTGCTGACATGTCATCAGAAAATCGCTATTTTGACATGATCTGAAACCTAGTGAGTGAAATAAAATGCACTCAAAAATAAACATTTGACTATACCCCACTATTCCCCAAGCAAAAGCTCGGTTCTAAAATCCCCAAATAAGCCCAATTGAGAATGGATTGGCTGCCTGGTTTAAATTAAAATGACATTTTGTTGACTGTTTATCTAAAGACTCTAAGACAAGAAATGAAAAGGAACTGATAAAAGACAAAGGCCCCCAGATTGAAGGGCAATAAACAACTCTGTTGCTTCTTTATCTCTTAAGAATGTTAAAGGAATGTTAATGTAACACTTCTTTTGTGCCCTCACCTTATCCTGAACCTAGACCAAGTGTTCAGATTATAAATCCTGGCTCTCAGTCTGAGCCTGACTGTAGGGGTGGGAGGGGGGAGTCTCACCTTAGGAACCTATAAAATATCTGTTTTTGTACCCAGGCATTTGCATTTGCCATTAGGGCATCTGCCTTTCTCATGAGGAAAAGAAATCAACAACTGCTTTTCTTTATTCTCATTTTCTGATTAGAGATATTCTTTTGAGTGAGTGGCACTGGGTACCAGTTTTTTTTTTTATCCCACTCACTAGTATAATAACTAGCTTTAATTTTTCTGCCCACTTTTAGGAGTTAGAGAATACATTAGTTCTAAGCAAAGAGCATTTAATAAAAATTAAATAAAAAGAGTAACCACCTAATTTTGAAGACTTGGGAAGAATATGCCAGCCGGGGCAGGAGTTTTCAATATACAAAATATAGCATGTTCAGTGGTGGTTGGATCTAAATAGAGTACTGTGAGTCTGGGCCCAATCTGAAATTGCATTTATGTCCTAGAATTAGAAAGGTTACAGACTGTGAACTCCTTAATCCAGTCAGAACCATGAAAAGTGTTTACATTGCACACGCCAAAAGGAGAGAAAATTCTCTCAAGATGCAGGCATCTCATTTTTGTGAAGGGACCTATGTAAGATTCTGAGTCCAGAAAAAAGAAAAATCCTTTACTAGATCTGAAATGCTTCCTTTCTAACCAACTATATTAATATTGATTTTCTTCCTTTATTTTCCCCTAAAATTACTTTTAAAATTGGTTCCTTTAAGTAAACTCTTTGAAATTTTAATGCAAAGACTAGGCAACTGATTCTGTCTCTGTCTCTGTCTCTGTCTCTGACTCTCTGTCTCTCTCTGTCTCTCTGTCTCTCTCTGTCTCTCTCTGTCTCTCTCTCTCTCTCTCTCTCTCTCTCTCTCTCTCTCTCTCTCTCTCTCTCTCTCTCTCTCTCTCTCTCTCTCTCTTTTCCCAAAACAAACAAACAAACAAACAAAAACCCCCTAGGAATGTAAAAATAGTAAATGAGAGCTTAATTTTCTTTGGGTTGTTTGTCTCCAAAAGGAACCTGTGCATTTCTCCAGACTCCAACAGTCACAGAACCCAGCTGCCAACTGTCATATTCTATAGTTCTATATATCTGTCTGATGACTTCAGTGGGCTGCATTTCCCTCAATGCAATCCTTTTGAGAGGTCTAGACACTGGCTAAATACCAAAATACATAGTTCAAGAATATTCCCTCAAGAAGTGTCAGGTCCTGGGGAGATATAGGATCCTAGTAAAAAGAAAGGTGGGCTAGGTGTCAGGAAACTTAGACCTCAAAACCCAATCTTAACCCACAGCCATTCCATTAATTATGAGGCACCAAACTGAAGCTTCAGCAAAGAATAGGGACAGTGTGAAGACCACAGTTTCCCTCTCAGAATGTGAGAGGGAGAGAAGCATATTTGCCCAATTATTTTATGCAGATCTCTGATCCAATGTTATAGAGGGACAAATCAGATGTGGCCCATTGGGTTGAGGTTAAAGTTTGGAAGACTCATTCTTACTAATGTCCATGGAAAATTTTTTATAATTGTGAGGCCCAGACTACTGCAGAAAGATGATGAATGTAGCCTAAATTTCATTATATTTAAGTCTTTGGGTCAGGGCTACATCTGCAGAGAGACTCTAGGCCATTATTTGATCCTAATCATCAAGTCAAAACTATTGGAACAGAGCCTCAGCTGGTCCTTCACCATGCCTTAGCCAATGGACAGAGATGACTTTCTCCTACTTTCCATGCTCTGTTCAGTTGTGCCTTCATCACAAGGATAGAAAAAGTATCACATTTTCAGTTAACTACAGGATCAACTAGTTGTAGTTAATTATAGGGTCAATATTTTAGTTTACTTACTATTATTATTATTCCAAATGTTTACACAACCAAACATTTCCATATATAAAGAAAAAAGTTATTATACAAATAAAATCACAAATCTATATATATATTTAGCTTATTTTTCTTCATATCTACATAAAGATCCTGTCCACAAGTATCTCCATGAATCACATTGGATAATGTCAGAGACCAACATGTTCACATAATTAAGTCTTTCATGTCTTATTTTTCTTTTCGTTTATTTTTCTTTTCGTTTTCTTGAGGTAATATTCTCAGCTTATTTTTCCATTTTAGCTCTGTGGCTGTGTATAATGTTCTCCTGGTTCTACTCATTTCACTTTTCATTATCTTCTGTAGATTTGTGTGGAAGGGGGAGCACAAACAATGGACCCCTCCACTTAAATGAATATATAATCTCAGATTCAGAAGCCAAAGTATAAGACATCAATTTATTGTACCTTCTTAAAAAGACTTACCTCTGGCTAGAGAAGGGTTCTGGAAATCACACCACATGCATCTCACAGCACGTGAGTCAGGGTCCCAGTCTGCAACTCAAGTGTGTGCAGACCTGGGATGTGACAGACAAACCTGAGTATGCAAACCTAAACATTCCTTGGGCAGATCTCTGGTGGTCATGTGGAAGAACCACATGGAAGCAAGTGTTGTATAAATGGACAGGGATTTGTGCCTTGGTGAAATTGGCCATTCCATTTATGATGGTGTACTTGAACCATTCTACCCAACCAAATCAATTAAGGAAAAAGAGAGATTCCTAAATTTCTCCTCATGGCTCCTTTGATTAATCAGCCTATTTAGATGCAAAAGGAGTGTCTAGAGGAATCCCGAATGAGTTCCCTAGAAATCAGATTGCACTCAGGATTTGAATCCCTTTTTTTGGTGGTTTACAATCAATAAGAATGTGAATTGGATCTATTATAATCAATTATACATTACACTGGCAACACAGTCGGAGGTTTGTTCCAGCAATTGGAAACAACCAGCAGAAAGACCTGGGAAAATAGATAGGCTTTAGAAATGATATTAGCTAAAGATGGCAGAGTTTGTGTTATGTTGGGAGATGTTATGTTATGTTGTGTTATGTTGACCCTTTATTCCTAATAACATTGCACCAGATGGGTCAGTAACCAAAGCTCTCCAAGAGTTAACTGCCCTCTCAGAAGAATTGAAAAGAAATTTGGAATTAGGTACAACTTCTTGGGTTAATTGGTGGGACTTAATGTTTTCAGGTCTTTGGGCAAAGATCCTGCCCATAATATTTGCAATTGCATGTGTTATTTTAGTGCTTCCCTGTTTAACTCCATGTCTCATTGCTCTCATTCAAAGGACTGTAGAGAACATGTATGTAGTATCTTCTAAGCTTTCTTGGCCCCAACAAGTCATCCCAAGAATGACGATTTTAAGAAAACAAAGTCCTAGATTTAGAAAAGGGAAATGGGGATAAGTATGATTTGGAAGCTGAATCAATACTTTAGCAGTGGGATGAGAAAGAACACAACTGATAAAAAAGAAAAGAGGAGAGATTGAATGGGATGATCATGTGTTTCCAGTTAAGAGTTAGTATTTTCCCTTAAAATAAAACTGCACCCCTTCTCCAATAAAACATGTGATATATTTCAAAACATGGGTTAGTTTATTTGGTAAGCTTCAGTCTGGGAAGTCAAGAAAGGCTGATTGATAGCAAAAGAACATCAGGGCAAACTCCAGGAAGGGACAAGATACAGAAAGAACAAAAGGACTCTATTCCAAGGACTCAGTAGCTTTTTTATCTTTTAAAAGAATATGTACAAAAGGTCTCCTCCCTTAACTTATTTCACTGTCCCAAGCTTGTTCATGAGTCCAATCATGGGAACCCAACCAGAAGAAAGTAGGGGAGTGAGGGAAGGTCTTTTGATCTTTTGCAATTAGAAAAAATAATTAGAAAAAATTAGAAATTGACTCTCTGAATGCATTGCTTTGGCATCTCTGTGCCAAAGCTAGGGGTGTCCTCTTGGCAAAAGATTAAATAAAAGTCTGTCTTGTACTTTGGTTCCCTGACTCCAGAATTGTATTATTAGTGAGAGGGGGTCCATCTTTTAAGACCCCTGTTCCACACAGTTCTTTCCAGGTTTAAAGAAAATCAGCCTTTTTGTCCTTTTTACTGGCACAATAAGTATTCCATCAAATTCATATGCCACGATTTGTTCAACCATTCCCCAAATGATGGGCATCCCTTCAGGCTCTAAACCTTTTCTACCACAAAGAGAGCTGTCAAAAACTCTGGAATATAAGGGCTCATTTCCTCTTTCCTGGATGTCCTTGTGAAAAAGAAATTATCTTCATTGTTTTTATATTATTGATCATAAAGAAAGTGATCACATGCATCCTTTAGGTAGGAAACTTCAACTATAATTTTTAGAAAGAGTTAGACCTCAAGATATCAGTTATAATAATAGAATATTAACCAGAGTATTAGAAAGGATATAGTTTGGTATATTAGAATATTATAGCCACTATGTTGATTAAGAACTTCTGTTTGAGTAATAAAAACTTCAAGTCTGTGTAGTTATGAAGGGAAGTGGAAACTCATGCATTAGGAATAAGTTGTGCTCATTTGGAATGGTGCATGTACAGCGGGCCTAATGAGATGATAGGAAAACAATATTGGCATGTTCAGGTGCTATTTGATCCCATGAAGATTTTTACTAACTATAGGCTCCCCAGAGTATTTTTGGCCAAGATCATTGCTTTGACTTTATGATAGAATTTATTACTTCTTATCAAATATTATCAAAACTTGCAACCAAGCATTATAACATGTTTTTAACATACTCTGAACATTTTATCTTTTTAATCCTTTACGTTAATTAATTGTCAAAACCCTATAAAACACACTGTTGAACATCGAAAGAGGGTCTTTGACACAGACTGGGCATGGTGAGACCTCTAGCTTTAATTTCCACAATTAAAGGTGGATCTTCAGCTCAGAATATTGGCTTAGAAATTTCTTTATTTCTTACACTTGGGAAACAGATTCACTGTCAAAGGGCATACACCATTTCATAACTTTCTGGGACTAATACCAAATTGCTCTTCAAAATGGCTGAGTCAGTTTAAAGTTCCATCAAACAGTGCATTAGGCTTCACATTTTTCCACATCCCTTCCAGCAATTGTCAGTTGGCCCCTTTGGTCATTTTAGTTAGTCTGGTGAATGTGAGTTAATATATTCAGAATTGTTTTGATTTGCATTTCTTTAATCAGTAGTGGTCAATAAGGTTTCTTAAAGCTAGTTTTATGATAATTCAATTTGTTTCTTTTGAAAAAAAATAATACAAATACTGTATTCTGATCAAAAGCCTATCTGTCAGAAACAATTTAATTTTATCTAACATTATCCTAGATCCAAGAATTTCTAGTTGAGAAAAATAGCCAAAACTTTACAAGCTGGGTTCTTTGAGAGGTCAGGCACAAATCTCTCTCCATCACTTTCAAGAATAGAGAAGTTAAATGGAATGAGTAGCCAAATTGGAAAGAAAAGAAATTGATTAGTGCACTAAAGAAGATTGATTGAGTTGGTAGCAGATTCAGCCTCCTTGGGTACAGATTGGGTTTTCATAGCTTTTTAGGTGGACATAAAGTACCCAGCCTCCTACAGTGGACAAGAAATGGCTTTGGCAGGTACAGTTGGTGGGGAAGGAAGAGAATCTCAGGAACTAATAAAGATCAAGTTTGCTACTGTGGGAAAATGCATTTCTCTGTGATTAGTAATCTCTAAAATAGTGGACATCTCCTTTAAGTTAGAATCAATTCTATCATTCACCTTTAAGGGGAATAAAGTACCACCTGAGGGTTGTCTATTGACACAACTCCATAACTTGGTTTCTTTGACCTCAAATTTTCCCATGTGAAATGTTTACCCCAAACTTACCAGATTCATGTTCTTCCTCCTCCCAGGTACTCGGTCAGTGTCAGGTATTATTTTGTTCAAACCCTTCTCCCTATTCCTAAAGGCAACAATGAAGTTGTCTTTTCCATTCTTTTGGAATGTACAATAAATTTTTGGATCTTGTGGTCTCTTCTTCAGCAGCAGCTTTGGTCCAGGTCCTTCTCAAAAGCTTTTGTCACCAGGCCAGGTCAGGGTTGATACCAGTTGTTTGCAGTGGAAGCTCTTCCTTACCAAATCACTTTGTTCTTTCACTGTTCTTTCAACATCTGGCTTCTACTGTGTAGTGTATACTCCCAGGAGACAGCCATGACCTTTTTGCCTGTACCTTGGCTTTTAATTTGTGTTCTGAGCTCCCAGCAAGGCAACTCCTTTTACCAATGCAGCTTGGTACCTCTTCTGCAATTTCCACTCTTAGAGAGTTCCTTGGGGCACTGAGAGATTAAATGACATTAAATAAGTCATTGAATGACTTACCTTCACCTTTCAGGAGACCTCAATGCAGCCACTGCCTTTATTTCATTGATTTCCTTTTCATTGGCCCTACTATTAGCCTCCCTAAGTTGTTTCTTGAGACTCTCTATTACTGCATCCTTCTCATCATTTACTTTATCTTTCTCCTGGGCAAAGGCATATGTAGCCTTTTGCTTTAGTTCATCTAGGCTAAGGAGCTCTTAATCAGGATAATTTTCATTGAAAAATTTCCTTACTTGGGGAACAACATTTTTCACAAAAAGGCGTTTGACATGTTCAATGGTGGTATCTTCCAATATATTTAGGCCTAAATAAATTTCAGCAGCTTTGATAATTTGGTCGAGAAAGGTAGCAGGTATCTCCTGACTGGTTTGTCTCACTTTTTCAAACTTAGACCAAGCATTTGGGAGTCTTGAGTTTTTTTCCATAACCTTAATGATTGATTTTCGGACCTGTTTAAGCATTCTATAAATAGGAACTGAATTTAAATCCAGCTCCTCCCAGGCCATAGGCCATGGTGTCATCCCTTCCATATTCCTTGTTTCCTCAATAAACTTATTCCTGTCATGATTCAATAGTATCTCCCCTAAGACAAACCAACAATCCTCAAAACCAGGGTCACGAGTTTTAATAAAGGCCCAAAAAATCTTTATGAATTTGCCAGGATCATCATGAAAATTTGGAATTTATGTATCAAATATGTATCAAAAATAGGACTGGAACCTACTTAACTCTGACTCTGAGCAGGATTAAGGCAAAGTATAAAAACTGGATTATGACTTATCTGAATACAAAGAGTATTGCTGAAACATCTCTGCCACACAAATACCAGGCAGATGCCTCAGGCTTACCTCTCCAGGCATTGTTCTCATGTCAAGACTAAAGCTGTTTTATGTGAAGACTATAGGTCTCAACTGTAGACAAATCCTTAATAGACCCTTAATCTCAGGGTGGGATTACTGCTGGCCTAATAAGACCAAATCACTAGACTAAAGTTTATTTCATCAGGTGAGAGATGCTGGGCCAAGCCTACAGCTGCCTGTTTGTAGCAGTGCAGCAACCTCTGGCCCTGGGCTACAGTCACACAGTGATTTCACCAAGCTACTCAGTTTATCTTGTGCCCTAATTTGAAAACATTCAATCTGGAGGAATGTATCAATGTTAAAGCTTGGGAGGGATCACATTCTGCCCCGTCTTCTGGCAACCATTTTTCTGCCACAAATGTGGATTGACAAGTCACAGCTGTGCCATCACCGTGTTCCCCAAACTCTAGGTCAAGACAAAGGTCATACCTGAGGGAATGGGCCAAAGAACTGACCAATAAATAGAAATCTGGGCCCAAACCATCTTACTACTTTTCAGAGTTACTAACCAGATAAAGTAAGCTCTAAGAGGCAAGGTCCTGGTTACAATGTGAGGGACAGTTAAGAGCCATTGTTTTCATTGCACTTGGCACTAACCCTTAACCATTAAACTGAGGTTATACCAGTTCTAAGTAACCAGGTCATAAGTCCATTGTCAGTATTAAGACCTCGAGTGCTGACACCTAGGCTTAGATACTAGGACAAAAATCCACTGTGACACAACCGCTGGGCTAAAGCCAATACAGGTCCACAGCACCTCCCTGATGTTGTGATAGACCCTGACTGCTAGCCCACACAGATGAGGAGACTGAGCCTGCAAGAAGCCTTGGAAGCCAGTCCCACTGGAAAGGTTAGGTCTGAGCAATGGAATGAAGTTCATTTCAGAGTTTGCCCACTAATCCGTCACTCTGCTGGATACCTATCATTAAGCACCGTCTGTCCTGTACAGAGGCCTGGTTTTCTGGACCTCATCATAGCTGTGTCTTAAAGATTAATTAAGGAATCCAGATCCCTGGACAAAACCTCCATTGGCCCCGGACCATCAAAAAGGCTATCTGGAGCTCTGGAATTCAAGCCCACCTGTGCCCTTCCTTACTAACAAAACTTGGTTGTACCAGGCCCTTGTTCCTGGGCCACACTTCCACTCTCCATAACTCTACCTGTCCCTGATCATTGGCTTACTGCGTATATATGCTCATGTCTCAGCACAACTCAGTCCTACATTAGATTTTAATGGTATTAGGCAACAATCTCCCTGATCTAAATTAATGGGGAAAAAAATCTAGATTTGCAAAAAACCTCAAAGCACACTTCCAGCTAGTCTGTATGATCAGGCATAGCAGTCCCACCAAATAAATCCAAGTCATGCCTGTGTTAGGCACAAGCCACTAGGCTGAGGCTCTAATAATCTCTGACCACCATGCTGAGTCTGCACTGATGTCTGACCACTAAAAAGAGGCTCCATCTTGCTTCCAAAACTGGCTCCACACCATACAAATAGAGAAGTTCTGTGGTGCTTAGACGACATCAAATCATACACCTTTGGGAAGGGGGTAACTACCTCCTGTTAATGGCACGATCAAATCTATGAAAAAATGGAAAGTCATATTTATAAGCATCTTCTCTCACAGAAAGGGGAATGTGTCATTTATCATTTTGGTCAACATGTCAGCTAGTTATATGGTCTGCTAATTTTTTGTCTCCTGGATCCCAAATGACAGCCCTATATTTGGGGAATGAAATATACTTCTCAAGCAAAATTACTGGATATTCCTTCATCTCTGCATGGTTCTGAAAAGAGTGGGGTGAAATTTTTTCCAATATTTCCACTCAAAAGAGGAATCCAATCTTAGCCGTTTTAGCTGAATTTCTCTTAGCATCTCTGCAACATAGACCTGACTAGTCATCACTACTTCTTGATGGCTACATATATTGTCTAAATCCAAACACTTAGAAACAGAGAATTGGAAAAGAGAAATTTGGGGAGAGGAGCATAGCAGCACCCATTTTCAAAGCTAGATAGCATAGAAGGGAAAGGATTGATTGCAAAAAGAATTATTTCAACAAGAATAACATAGAAAGAACATTGAAGAGAAAAAGAAAGATTGATTAAACCTGATAATGAAAAATCAGCAGCCTATTAAAGGAGTTATTACAACAATATAAATATGTAAATTAAAGTGAAACTGAGTCAAAATCTACAGAGAATAAGAGGTCTCCTCAGACATTATATCAAAGCATTCTCATGAAGATTTGAAATTATTTAGAAGATAAATAGTATAAGTAAATAAAAATGATGAAGTAAAGATGAAAATGAGATGTCTCAAGGAACAAATGAGTTAAAAAAAGAGAATAAAGAATTTAGGAAAAGGGACAAAGGCACTTCAAATAGTAGCTTCTCCAATAAAGAAAATAAAAGAATTAGAATCCAAAAATTTCTAGAAGCAAGTTAAGCAAAGTAAAAAATACAGCAAGATTGGAGTATGTACTATGGGAAGAATTCTGGACATGATAGAATTTTTTTAAAAACCCTAACCTTCCATCTTGGAATTAACACTCTACATTGGTTCCAAGGCAGAAGTACAGTAAGGGCTAGGCAATAGTGGTACTATAACTCAAGAAATCAAGCAGGAAACTTATCCAGAAATATTGGAAGTGGCCTATTATATAAATCCAAAGGATGCCAATAGATTCTGAAATGTTAACACACTTAGAAGCATTATGGTCCATATAAGTCTTTCAGGATTTTTCTGAAATCATATTCCTTGTCATTTGATATAACACAATATTCCATTACATCCTCATTTTCTAATTCTTTGCTACCACAAAAGAGTTTTAATGAACATTTTTGTATAAATAGGTTCTTTTCCCTGTGTTTGGATCCCTTTAGGATACAGATCTTATAGTGCTATTGCTGGATCAAAGGCCAGTTTCAGAGCCCTTTGGGTATAACTCCAAATTGTTTTCCAGAATGGTTGGATCAGATCACAACTCCACCAGCAGTGCATTAGTGTCACAATTACCCACATCCCTTCCTACATTTATCATTTTCCTTTTCTGTCATATTGGCCAAGGTGACAGGTAAGAGGTGATACCTCAGAGCTGTTTTAATTTGCATTTCTTCAAGGGTGATTAGGGTGATTTAGAGCATTTTTTCATATGACTATACATAGTTTTGATTTCCTTGCCTGAAGACTGCCTGTTCACATTCTTTAGACCATTTATCAATTAGAGAAAGATACAATTTGATAAATTTATATAATTGAGAAATGAGCTGTTTTGATCTTATCTTAATGAATGGTATAAAGATATTGGTCTATACTTAGTTTCTGTCTAACTACTTTCCAGTTGACCCCCAAATTTTTACTACATAATGATTTCTTATCCCAAAAGCCTGGGTCTATACTTTTGTCAAATATGAGGTGTTTGCTTATAATCTTTTACTACTGTTTTATGTCTGCTCTCTTCTACTTATCTGCCTTTCTATTTCTAACCCAGTACTAGATAGTTCTGATAATTATTGCTTTATACAGTTTAGAAAAGTATTGATTCACATGCTTCCTTTATATTTTTCATTAATTCATTTGATATTCTTGATCTTTTGCACTTCCAAATGAATTTTGTTATTTTTTCTACCTCAATAAGATACTTTTTAGTAATTTGATTGGGATGACAATTGAATGAATGGATTAGGCAGAATTGTCATTTTATGTATATTAGCTCTGCCTATCCATGAAGAATTAACATTTCTCCAATTATTTAGGGGTGATTTTATTTGTGCAAAAAGCATAATTATGTTTATGTAGTTCCTGGGTTTGTTTTGGCAAGTAAACTTCCAGGTATTTTATTCTATCTGTGGTTATTTTTAATGGAATATCTCTTTCTTTCTCCTCTTGTGGGACTTTGCTAATAATATATAAAAATTCTGGGATTTATTTTATATCGTCATGCTTTAATAATATTGATAGTTTCAACTAACTTTTTAGTTGAATTTCTAGGATTTTCCTTATATATCATTATATCATCTGGGGAAAGAGATAACTTTATTATCTCTTTGCTCATTCTGATTCCTTTTTCTTCTCTTACTGATATTACTAGATTTTCTAGTACTATGTTGAATAATATTATGACAATCAGCATCCTTGCTTCATTCCTGAACTTAAGAAGGCTTCTTATTTATCCCCATTGCAGATGATACTTGCTGTGATTTTAGATTGATACTACATATCATTTTAAGGGAAGATCCATTTATTCCTATGCTTTCCAGTGTTTTTAATAGGAATGAATGTTATATATTCTCAAAAACTTTTTTGCATCTATTGAAACAATCATGATTTTATTTACTTTTGTTATTAATATAATCATGTTGGTAGTTTTCTTTATATTAAGTCATTCTTTATATTCATGGTATAATTCCATTTTGCCATAATATATAATCTTTGTTGCAGTTTCCTAGCTATTATTTTAATTAGGATTTTTGCATTCAGGCTGAAATTGGTCTATAATTTTCTTTCACTATTTTTGTTCTTCTTTGTTTAGGTATCAGTACCAATATATATTTAATAAATGGAGTTTGGGAAAACTCTACTTATTTCAAATAATTTAATATTAGATTTAGTTGATCTTTAAATATTTGGTAAAATTCACTTGTGAATCCATCAGGTCCTGATTCTTTTTTCTTTTTTAAATCAGAATGATGCAATTTCCCCCTCCCCACAGCTTTCTTTTTATTTTGAATTCATTGATTTTATGTGTACAAAAGCTATTTTAAACATAATCAAAATTGTCAATTTTATATCTTATAATTCTTTCTATCTCTTGTTTGGTTATAAGTTCTTCCATTTTCCACAGATATGACACATAAACTATTCCATGCTCCATTAATTTGCTGTCATTCAAGGTGGCATCCATCATTTCTTAGTATATGAATATAACAGGTATCACTCTTTATGTCTCACTCATGCACTCATGTTGAACTTATCTTGGAATATGATATGAAATGTTGATCTATTCACAGAGTCTGACATACCATTTTCCACCTTTCTCAACATTTTTTTAATCAAATAGTGAGTTCTTGTCGCAAAAGCTTGGATCTTTTGATTTATCACACACTAAATTACTATGGTTATTTATTACTAGGTATTTGTATACCTAATCTTTTCCATTGGTTCACCACTCCAATTTCTTTTTTTTTAAATTTTTTTAAACCCTTAACTTCTGTGTATTGGCTCCTTGGTGGAAGAGTGGTAAGGGTGGGCAATGGGGGTCAAGTGACTTGCCCAGGGTCACACAGCTGGGAAGTGTCTGAGGCCGGATTTGAATTTAGGACCTCCCATCTCTAGGCCTGACTCTCAATCCACTGAGCTACCCAGCTGCCCCTCACCACTCTAATTTCAAACAAATTCAATGGAAAGTTTTAGACAACCTGATACTGGCTTAGAAATAAAAATTTAACTTCTCTATTTAAATGAACATTAATTCATATTGAATGAGTTGAACCAGACTTGTATCTATTCCACCAGGGGTGCTAAGTAAGTAAAAATGAATAAGGATATACAATCTATTCCCTCAAGCAGCTAACATTCTATTTATTCAGTGATACATATGACAGTTTTCTGAGTAATTAAAAAAAGTCAACTCAATCCATACTATAGCTTTAAAGTTTTCCTTAGTTTATCCTTTAGTGTCAAGTCCTGGGAGGAAGGAGAGTGGTGGGGGCAGGTAATGGGAAGGGGAAAATGGAAACATGTCTGTTGATAATTTTGGTAAATGGGTCTCTGGTGTCATGGATGAGTGGGGTACCATAAAGGACAGAATAGCAACAAGTTTTGTGTTATCTAAAGGGAAGGGCTCTAGTGGCATCAGAATAAGGTTTGGTTGTTCCATTGCATGTATATTTTTAAAATATTCCTAAATTGGAACACTTTAACTAGGATCAGGAATTGTTCATTTACAGTAAAGGAAGTATTTCTAAATATGTCATTCTGAAAAATTTCAATTAGGCTTCTGTTGATTAGAAACTTGTTTCATTTGGGTATCAATAATTCTCTCCTATATTAAAAATGAAATCATGAATGTAAAAATAAAAATCTCATGTGGGAAGCCAATAAGAGAATAGATAAAAATCTGAGACTCCTCTTTTGACCCCTTTTGTGATCCTTGTGATTTCTTGTTGAAAAGCATTGTGGCCTTATTGAAAAGCTTTAAGTTCCTAGTAAACCTGCATTTAAGAGGTTAACACTCATCTCCTTTGGCCAGGACTGCAACTGCCTGGTACAGCCAAGGCCAAAAGCTTAGCAGGGGCATTTCAACACTGAGAAAATATTCCCAACTTGGCTTTCTGATAAAGAACCCAGTCAAAATTGAGCCCTGGTCTTGTTCTATTCTGAAGTCAATGAGACCTTTTGTGTTTTGATATGACATAATTTGGAACTTCTGCACATCTGTGAAGTTTGGGGGGGGGGGTTCTTTTGTGTGAAATGAGTCTTGAAATATATATAATAAACTCCATGCTCCTGGAGACGAGCTGGAACAATGAGCTAAAAGGTCATCTCCCATGTCCAGTTATTTCCTTATCAACTAAGCTGTCCTTATGAGATTATCAGAGATGATAAATAGATCTGGAGAATCACATCACCATTATCATGAGAGCATTTTTCCACATGC
Organism: Gracilinanus agilis; assembly: GCF_016433145.1. Lineage (NCBI taxonomy): Eukaryota > Metazoa > Chordata > Mammalia > Didelphimorphia > Didelphidae > Gracilinanus > Gracilinanus agilis. The sequence continues at coordinate 388,918,958 of NC_058132.1, read as the reverse complement.
TTTTTTTTTTCCTTCTGGCACATCTGGACCTCTCTTGAACAGGAAGCAAAATATTTAAATATTGACCTTCATGTCAAAATAGTCACTAGGCAAATGTGAAATTTGGGGAAAAGATTTTTTTTAAAAGATCATTCTTCCCATGTGTAAAAAACTGAGAAGATTATAAGTGAGCCCACACAAGATAATCTTCATTTTTTTTTTCAACTCTTACCTTCCATCTTAGAATCAATACTTGGTATTGGTTCCAAGGTTGAAGAGTGGTAAGGGCTAGGCAATGGGGGTTGTGACTTGCCCAGGGTCACACGGTTAGGAAATATCTGAGGTCAGATTTGAATCTAGGACTTCCCATCTCTATGCCTGGCTCTCAATCCACTGGGCCCCCCCAGCTACCTCTGATAACTTCACTTTTGAACATTTTTTATCTAGTCTGCCATTGGAAGGCTTATTTACATTTGTAATATTAAAGTGGAAATTTATGAATACTAACAAAACTAAATGAGAATTTCAAAAATTCAAAGTTTTGAAAATGTAGAGAGAGTCAAAGAAAAAGTTTTTAGGCTTAACAATATGAAGACATGAAGAACAACAAAAGGGGATGTTTTCTGAGTTTAAGTATGAATTTGTTATTGAAAAGAAAGACTTTATTCTTTAGACATACACTAAATGGCAATATTGTTCTAGAGTTAGGAACAAATAACAAAAAGAGTCACTAGGTGTGAAAAGTATTTAAACTTAAAATTAATTAAAATATTTAAATTAAATAAGTGAGAAAACTGAAGTTGAATTTATAGTAATCTATTTTGGTGCATTTCTGTTGTGTATGACAACTTGTGAGTCCTTATAGCTTTGATTACATTAATATTTATTAATATATTATAATTCTTTATGAACCTCTAAAGAAAGATCCTTAGTGGTATTTCATAGTAATATGTTACAGATTGTGATATGTCCACTCTGGTCAATCACTTGTTGAATCAACTACTTTGCTCAGGACCATCATTAAAAGTCCATTCTTCTCAGTCTTCCAGTCCAAGACTCACTTGAGCCAATCTCTACAATCAGTGACATGACTAGTATACATTCTAAATGAACCCAAAGACTATGGAAACAATTCTAGCCAAAGCAACTAGGTTTTATGGAGTAAATGACAGTGGTCAATAAATTGTATAAATTAACATAGAAAGAGAGATCCATTTTGAGAGACTGCTAAGAAATCAAAGTGGGGGGAGGGTGATTATGTGCCTTTGCCATTTTTGTAATGGGACTCATTTTGTTCTGAATGCTTTTAATAATTATTGTTTTCAAAAGATGATTTACAGAGATACTTATCCTTGTATTTTGTTGTTCTTTAGTTTCCCAGACACTTTAAATTGGTCTTATGCATTTAATTTTTTAAAAAGTGATTCTATACTTAGTAGCCATCAATAGCAAAAAATTTAAATAAATAAATGCAAAAATTACATGCAAAAACAAAAACTCCACATTGTTACAATTTGTTCAAATATATTAATTGTATATACATAAATATCCTCTGCTTTTGAGATTCTTTTGGATTTACTTTGATACTTTTTTCCTCTTTGTGCCTTTTTTATGTAATCATAGTATGTATTATTCTTATTCTCTTCTTTTTTCATCTCTACAGATATTTCCCTTATTTTCTTTATATTTCCAATATTCATCATTTAAAATAACATAATATAATCATTACCTTAAAATATCACAATCTATTCAGCCATTTCCTCCAATATTACATTTGAATATTTTTACCTACACACAGTTTTTCTCCCTCTCAATAATTCTGTAGGGCCCAATCCTAGTAATGGGATCCCCAAATTAATGAATATGAAACATTTTATTGCTCTTAATGTATATTTCTGTCTTGTTTTCTAAAAAGAAACAAATCATAGTTGCTCTAGGTGTGTTTTTCCATGTATCTATCAGTATTTAATTTGATCAACTTAGTCTAGTTCTCAGATAATATCCATTACAAAGATCATATTTATCTATATTGGTCTTTAGGCAGCAGATACAGTTTGTTGTCAGGATCATACTTTTTCCAAGACCAACTCTTTCCAACTTGGTCATACCTACTAGAACTTTCTTTCAATTCCACAACCCCAGAGTGCAGGATTATCTCCATAGTATGATGAGTGTTGAAGTAAAACTTGGACAGAATAGTTATACTCTCCAAATCATCGTTGGTCTCACCAGAAATCATGTTCGGATTATGTGTATGCTCAGGCTTAGAACTACTGCTTGTCTCAAGCAGGTATATAGCAGTCCAGTCTCATGTATTTTGCAAATCAGTCTTCAGTTCAAAGCTTATTTGTATATGTCTATAGAATACCTTCCCTGATGATCTCTGGCACTTTCAAGAACAATATTTTGTTCACTCCCTTCTTTTATTTGCAATTCTTCCTTACTTTTACCAGGTACATTTGCACCAAATGCAACATGATCTACAGTGATAAAGAGTTCAAATATGAATTCCAAAATTTATAGCAATAAGAAATGGCAGACAATTCCCCCATGGTAACAGCATTTTAAAAACATTCATTGCTCTTTAATTAGCAAAAGTGTAATGGCAATTAAAGGTCACCACTTGTGTACAAAGGAATGTAAATCTAAATAGTATCACTTCATAACCTTTGAGAAATAAGGAGAGAGCATTTCTGAGGTTAGAGATTCTAAGGAAACAGAGATGACTTTTGATATGGCCTTTGTCCTCAACTTAAGAGTCTACTTATACAGTGTAATGAATAACAGTTACTCTGGCCAATCTACAAAAGTCATAGCCCAGAGATTTTCTACCTTAATAAAATTATTCTCAGTTGAGAGTTGTAAAAGGGATATCTTCAGGCTGATAATTTTGGCCATTTTTGTGGATAGGGATTGTGTAACAGCCACTTTCTCTTTAGCAAATGGGATGGGTTCTCATGATATGGATCAGGGTAGGCATAAGAAGTTCCAATGCATGGATTGTACTTGTTGAATCAACATTGGGGCCCAAGATTTTGTATTATTCATTACAAGGGGATGTCTTTAAATTCATCACTTTGAAAAGTTTTTAAGGATCAGGTTATTGTTGGCAAAAATATGTGTTAACTTGAATGAGACTGAGTCTCTTCATTGGTCCAAAAGTATAACAAATAATATAGAGTCTTTTCCCACATTTTCTCTATCACAGATGTCCTGAGTAACACATTTAAATATAAATCCTTATTTTATTTTATTTTATTTTTTACTTAAGTTTATTTAGTTAACTTGGAATATTTTTCCATTGTTACATGATTCATGTTCTTTCCCTCCCTCCCTCCCACCCCTTTCTCATAGCCATTGAGCAATTACACTAGGTTTTACATGTGTCATTAATCAAGACCTAATTCAATATTATTAATATTTGCACTAGGGTGATCATTTAGAGTCTACATCCCCAATCATATCCCCATTGACCAATGTGATCAAGCAGTTATTTTTCTTCTGTGTTTCTACTCCCACAGTTCTTTCTCTGGATGTGGATAATGTCCTTTTTTCATAAGTCCCTCAGAATTGTCCTGGATCATTGCATTGCTTGCTAGTAAAGAAGTGCATTACATTTGATTGTGCCACAGTGTATCAGTCTCTGGGTATAAAGTTCTCCTGGTTCTGCTCCTTACACTCTGCATCAATTCCTGGAGGTCTTTCCAGTTCACATGGAATTCCTCCAGTTCATTATTCCATTTAGCATAATAGTATTCCATCACCAACAGATACCACAATTTGTTCAGCCATTCTCTAATCGAAAGGCATCCCCTCATTTTCCAATTTTTTGCCACCACAAAGAGCGCCACTATAAATATTTTTGTACAAGTCTTTTTCCTTATTATCTCTTTGGGGTATAAACCCAGCAATGGTACAGCTGGATCAAAGGACAGGCAGTCTTTTAAAGCCCTGTTGGCATAGTTCCAAATTGCCTTCCAGAATAGTTGGATCAATTCACAACTTCACCAGCAAAGCATTAGTGTCCCAATTTTGCCACATCCCCTCTAGTGTTTATTACTTTCCTTTGCTGTCATATTAGCCAATCTTCTAGGTGTGAAGTGGTACCTCAGAGTTGCTTTGATTTGCATTTCTCTATAAGATAAATCCTTGTTTTAAATGGTAAATACTAATGTTATTTAGGATCAGACACTTATAATTATCCTTTTTTACCTCTGGAAGGTGTGTAGATAGAATTCATTCCCCAAGGTTCCTCTGACCCAGCTCATCTTACCCAGCATCCCATTTGTGTGCTAACGTTGTGCTTATGCTGGAAGGAGGATAAAAGTTTTAGTGTGGCACTGCTCTCTCTCGCTCTCTCTCTCTCTCTAGCTCTTGGAACATGGCTGGAGAGCCCACACACATGATCAGTTAGGTTAGATTAGGCTTTAATCTGATTTCTCTACCTTTAGTGATTATTAATAAAACTCTATGGAAAATAAGAACCTGGAGTTATTGATACTGATTTAAATTTTACAAAGGCCACTCAAAAAGAGAGTTAACTTGGGGAGAGTCAGACCCTATTTATCTTACCAAATTTTCACTTTCTCAATATATATCCTATGAAAAACCTCCACTGGGAGATGTCCTATTGAAGCAATGAAGATGTTATATTAGTTCATGGATATTGCCAAAACGAATTGGGATTTTTAGCAATTCACAGCATCTGCAATGTAGAAATAAATATATAATATAGATAATATGAAATATAAAGATAGAGAAATCCTATTTACCATAAACAAAAAAAAATTAAAGCCAATGAAAAATGGTGGTTTCTGCTCTCTGGCAACACCATATGATAGAGTGGGGAGAACTTTGGAATTTTTAAAATCTACACATGAGAAAGAGTCCATCAAGTCCGAAACCCTCATTGGACTTATGAGACAATTCTAGTCCAAAGAAGTGACACTCCCCATCCCTAAAGTCAAACAAGAATTAAGTAAGAGTCCACCTACAAGTATCAAAGAACAAGGAGAAGATGCCCAAAGTTCAACTTTGTTGGTAAAAGGAGTTTTTCAGTATGGATATCAATGCACTCATACTTTCTATCGCTATCCTTGGCTTCTTTTTCTCTCTGACTCATACGTACCTTTGCCTTTTTTTTTTTTTTTTTTTTTTTGGCCTGCCAAACCCTTCACTTTTCAGGAAATGAATAGGTTTGCTATCTTCCCAAAGAGCATTCCTCCAGCTTCTTCAAGATTAAATGATATCTCTTCTCTAAAACAATGTTCCTCATAATGAGAAATATACTGAAACTGCCAATAGATTATATTATATTATAACATGGCAGGATAATCTCTACCATTCAAACAGTCTTGAAGTTGAAAAATCTTTAGTGCTTTCTAAGCATGGAGTCCTTGAAAGGAACATGTAGTCTTTAACCCTGAGGGAGGAAAGGAATGAAATAAAATGATGAGAGTGTATATAGTACTGAATGAGTAATGAATTAAATTAAGCTTAAAATTAGTTCTCATTCAGATATTGAAAAATAAACTTTTAAGCATAACTTTTAATGTATCCTTTTTTATTTCAAGGCTGTGAGCTATTTAGAGAATTGTGTTGCGCTGATGAATTGAGACATTTTAGCCATCATATTTATCAATAAATTGAAACTTTATAAGCAGTGATCTTTTACATAAACCATGTAATCATTTTGTTTTTATAACACCCTCCTGGTAGAGGTGAATCCTTTCTGCTCTACATAGACTTTAAATTTATATTCTTTCAAGAGCATAATTAAAACCTAATCTGATTCTCAATATCCTTCAATCATGAAACACAATTGGCCTAATATCTGCAGTCCATGATAGGACTATTGTCAGAGACCACCAGGGTGCAGTGAGGCTTATGTTTGGATTCTATATTTTCTTTCTGGAATTTTGGACAGCGGGCTTCTTTATGGTTGGAATCCAAACAGTCCCTTATCACTTTAATCCTCTCTCCCACTTCTTGCCAGGCTTCTATGACATAATCAAGAAATTCTGAGTGAGGCATTGTTCATTTTGGTGCCTTTTACTTGTAGCGTAGATTTCAATACTCTCCGGAGTAATTCTCTTACTTTGGCTTAGCTTATCACATGTTCTATTTTTACCTATTGCTAGTTTAAGTTCTTTCTAACCTGGTGGGCCCTCCTGGTGGTTAAACCTTCCTGGCTGGACTCCTGACTAGTCCTTTTTACTCTTCCAATTTTTCCCATGGTATGGGGAAACGTTTTTTCTTACCTGTAATCCCTCTCTGAGGGGGTCTTTACCTCTGGGGAGGTCCCTGTTCAAGTGCCAGTTGCCAGAGACCACCAGGGACCACCTTATTGGGAGTCCACGGGTGGGATAAAAATGCAGACAGACTTAGGAGGGCTGATTGTGGCCAAATGGTATCAGAGGAGAGGTTTTTTTGATCACATCTAGTATTTTAAAGAGAAAGTGACATAGGCTAAGGGATTAGGTAAGCTTTTTGCATACACAATGAATATAGATAATTTATATTCTTTTACAATAGACTTAATTTACTTCATTGAATCTAGACAGAGTTTTCTACAGGTTGATAAATCAATATGTCAATATGTAACCATCTAATCCAGATTCTCATAGAAAGCCTGTATCAGTAGTTTCTTGGAAGGACATGCAGTTTCTACAAAGTACAGCGAGAAGGGGTTAGAAACTTCAGGTGAAATCATGGGGCCCTGTGACTGATTCTAGCCTAGGCTATGGTTTTCAATTTTAACTGTTAGTTACAGATTACCTTATTTTTAAAAAAAAATTTCCAAATATATTCACTGGAATATTTTACTTTAAATTTTGTGGTTTTCATATTGTTTTATTTTGATTTTTTGGCATAAAGCCTCTAAAAACTGTCTTTACTAGTCTTATTCAGTCTGTATCTTACATACAAAGTTAATTCTAATCAATTTACAAGAGAAATTAAAATTCACCACTCATATTAAGCCTCTGTGTCTTCCTGAAAAATTTTTCTTAACATCCTCCTCCTTAATTTTCATCTTTTCTGTCATCTTGGACTATTGAGATTAGCAGAACCATCATCTATAATGATAAACAGTTGAAATGTGATCTACAAAATCAATGAGAGAAAAACAGAATATTGGGCTCTACCTCTAAAGAATTATGTTTTGGAAGTGTAACGCAGTGGATGAATTAATGGAAGAGTTTTCCATACTGGGAATTCAATATCTTTACTGAAAAATCAAAACAAATAACAAAAAGGGAGTATTCATTAATTATAAGTATAAGCCAATTACATCTAATTCTTGTCAAAGTGGGTTGAAATCTAAAACTTCTCTGTTAGCACATTGTAACTCATAGCAAATATTGGTTAAATTATATGTGAGATAGAATTGTGTATTAATTTCATGAAGGAGAAGTAAACCTGATGCTTCCTTACTCATGCCTTCTGAATTCAGATTATTTTTGAGGAATGGAGATTCTTGAGTCATTATTCTCCCATTCCACTCAGTTTTGATTGTGGGTCAAGGATTCTGGAGAACCAGAGAAAAGCCAAGATACAGCCCTTATCCTTAAGCAGTTTATACTCTACTCTTACAATGCTATAAATAAGTTATTCTGGGTGATCTACATATGTTTTCCTAAGCTATTCTGTTCCTGAATATAGTTATTTAGAGTTGCCTTGGACCCCATTGTCCAAAGAAAGCAAAGGTTGCAAAAGGGACCTTTGAATAGATAGGTAGTTTTGAACATTGATGTGGATCAGGGATCACATAATGGTCCTTCTAGAGTAATTGAGATAAAATTTCCAGATATGGCCAATGTTGGCCTTTCATGTTCTAGAACATGAATCTTTCTTGTGGAATATTCACAAGTTTTTGTTTGCTCATCTTTAATTTTTGAAGAGAACCAATGCCATCCCAAGTGAGGTGGTAACTTGTGCATGAATTGGATTTAAGCGAAGTAGAATTGCACAAAGTCTTTGGCATTACACTCTCTTCAGGAGTCATGGAAAACCAATGGCAAGACAAAAATCAAGACGACTGGTGATGGCTCTGCATGCAGTGTATGACTTTGGTGTCTAAGCTCTAAGTGCTCTACAGCATCTGCTTCAGCCAACTTCATTGCCATTAGAACAAATTGTTCTCATCAGTCTCTTTCTCGTGTTAGATTCCCAGATTAAACTAGGAATATGTATTATTCATTTACAAAGACAGATCCTCAATATATGTCATTTTGAAAGCTTTTTCTAGACAACTGAAGCCCAGCAAAGTTAATGATGACCCCCAGACACACAGGCATTAAGTGTCTATCTCTTGAGTCTCAAAAAAAATAGTGAGAATTCCTGGCTCCAATATGTATATTTACTTCTGAAACACAGAATAACTAACTCATCATTTGAAGCTATCTGTGTCGCTTTAGGCATCTGTCAGTAGAAAGTGGCAAGAAGGTGTTCAAACTTCAGCTTCATTAGTAAAGGGAGTTTTTGAGTCTGGGAATTCTTGATTGAATCCAGTGCAATTTCATTCTTTATCCTCTTCCTAAGTCTCCTTTTCTTTCTAAAAAGTTAATTATTTCAAGTGTATCCTTCCCTTTTTTCTGGCTACTAATTTTTTCAGGAGACAACTAGGACAATACTCATACCCTTCCTCACACTTTCCTGAGGGTTGAAGGACTCAAGGAGATTGATTTCTTTTCTAAAACAATGGTTCTTATGATGAGAAATATCCTGAAATTGCAAATAGATTATATACATATGTTGTGGGATGGTAAATGGGCTACTAAATCTATCCTCTTTAAACTGAGTCGTATCCTTCAGAAGTCTTTAGTGCTGTCTAATCCTGGAATCAGTGGAATAGGCATGTAGTTACAACCCTGATGGAGGTATGGCCTGGAATAAGATGACAAGAGTAGAGATAATCCTGAATGAATTTATTGGACTCAATTCTCTCTCACATTCAGATCCTGAAATAGTTAAAGCTGTTGCCTATCTGTTCTGTCTAGACTTTAATTATGTATTGTTTCCAGAGCACAACAAAAGCCAACCGGTTCTCATTAGCCTTCCATCCGGAGACAGAAATCACTCAATCTCTGCAGTCCTTATCATTGAACTTGAAGATTTTGGAATCAACTTTAGTCAAAACAATAAGGTCATAGGGAGTCTTCTAATTAATTGATCATTATATAGAGAGAGTCTCATTTGGAAAGACCACTAAAAAAATTGAATGGAATGAAATTGAATGGATTGGATATGATGTTCCTCTCCAATCCTGGTAGCTGGGCCAACAATACTTTAAAGGCTACTATTATAAAGTTGCCTCATGTTTAAAGTGTTTTCAAAAAATCTTTTATAGAGATATTCACCCTTAAAGTTTGTTTTGTCTTTTTGGGTGGGGAGGATTATGCTTCTAGGCACACACTATTTAAAATGGTCTTTTACACTTTGCCACTTGGTCCTTAGTAGTACAAAGCTAATTATTATGCATCTGTGAGCTAAATTAGCTGCTCACCATTACTGGTGATCACTTGTGCCTTGATCTTTAATATCTGATTCAAGCCCTCATGGTTTTTCCTCTTCATTTTTGAAAGCATTAACTCCAATAAAATATATGATGAGTGCAAATGTGAATCCTGAAATCATTTAGAGTAATAAGAATGTCAGACAATTCCCTAAAGCAATAATCCTCTGAAGTATGTTTGATTGGATGAATTAGTGGAAAAATGTTCCACATTGTAAGTTTCTGCTAATGCCTCTTAATCTCTAAAACTATGGTACTGATGATGAAAAATATCCTGAACTGGCAAATCCATTAGAAAATGTTCTTTGCAGGATTGTAGGAAAATCCTCTACTAATTAAGGGGTGTCTCCTGTTTAAGAAATATTCAGTAACTTCTCTGCATTCAGTTTCTGGAATGGATGCCATATCATCAACCTTAGTGAGTTAGGAAAAAGATGAGAGTAGTAGATGAGAGAAGCAACAATTCTGGAAGAATTTCTTCTCAGGCCAAGAGAACTGGGATAAAATTATGGTTCAAATATAGTTAGAGAATAGAAGCTATCCTTCAAAAGACCAGAGGTTTTTTTTTTTTTTTCTTATTTCAATGTCTGACCCTAAGGTGCAAACTTGGGGAGTGATGATTTTATTTAAATGGGTTCAGAATGTTTTCCTGAACATGAACATGTAAGAAAAATTAAATCCATGTCTCTTGTGTATGATAATGTGTAACTGTTCTTACAGTCCAGATTGTGAAATATTTTTCAATTTATAGGAATTTTATATGGAACCCTTAACTAAAGCAAATGCTTAGAAAAGGTGTTTTGTAGTAATAACACCATTCAGATAGAGATGTTTCATGAATTAGGTACTGGTTCAGAAATATAAGATTTCATCTCCTAAGCCTTCCAACCCAAGGCACATTTGACTTAATCACTTAACAGAGTTATATGAATCTTAAACATTTGTATTGAATACTCAAAAAACTTCTGAATGAGATAAATTAAATGTGCTATTCTCAGAATGAGCATCTAGCTTACACCTCCAATTAAGAATGGAATGTGTAGTTTCAAGGACTTCTTGATTATTTATCTAGAAGATTTAGGTGGTAGGCCTGGTGCCTGGGGAGGATGGGAGGTCCCTTATCTAAGGGCATTGTATACATATCACTCAGCCTGCCCAGCAGCAGCAGCCTTCTTATCTCTTCTTATCCTTAAAAATTTAGGATGACAAGCTTAACTCCCTCTCAAGTGATGAGCTCATGTATCTTGCTATTTTCTGATTGGGGTAGATTTCAAGCCTAGAATTTAGTTCTGGCTTCTAGACAAATGGAGGACCGAGGGGACTGAGGGGGACCAATATAGTGTTTGTATTTGTGCCTAGGCATTGGCATTTGCCCACTAGGGCATCAGTCATTTCTCAGGAGAAAGAAATAAACTTTTGTCTCTTCTATTCTCACTTGCTGACTCAAGATTTTTAATTTACATGGGATAGGAGCTCTTTTTTTTTTTATCCCACTCAATTAAAAAATAATGACTTAGAACTGTTTGAATCTATGTAATGACTGACAGTAGAAAAGGCCTTATAACTGATCAATAGGAAAATAGAGGCCCATTTTGAAAGAGCTTTTAATAAATGGAATAGAGTAGCAATGACCATTCCATTTTAAATGATAAATGCCTAATATTTTGAGGTTTTAAAAATGTATTTGCAGAGATATTTTACTTCAGATTTTGTTTTTGTTTAATATTCAATTTTTTCCATTAAATATCTATATGTTGTTTTAAATGATCATATAGAATATATATCTTGGGCTTCTGTACAGATTTGGTTCTAATATATTTTAGAGTCTAAAGTAGAGTCACACATTCATAATGATCATCATCACTTGTACCTCAGAAGATAATTTTTTTTAACCTTCCTGTTTTTTTTTTTTTTGTTTTTCCCCTTGGAAAAATGAAACTTAAACCACATGCACCATCATCTACAAAGAGACAATGTAAATGCAATATGATTACTCCATCTACATCCCAAAGAGATCAAATAAAAAGGAAAAGGACCACTAGGTACAAAAATGTTCATAGCAACTCTTTTTTTGGAGTCCAAGAATTGGAAATTGAGGGAATGCTCATTTACATGGGAATAGTTGAACAAGTTGTGGCATATGATTGTGATGGAATACTACTGCATTATAAGAAATAACTGGAGGTGGTGCGTGGTGTCAGAAAAGAGCAAACAAACCAAGACAAAACATGGCAAAGTCTGTTTGAACTGATGCAAAGTGAAGTGAGAAGAGCTAAGAGATGATTGAGCACAGTTAAAAGTAATGTTGTGTTGATGAACTGTGAAAGACTTGGCTACTCTGATCAATACAATGATCCAAGATAGTTCCAAAGGACTCATGATGAAAAAATGCTAACCACCTCCAGAGAAAGAACTGATGAACTCTTGAGTGCAAATTGAAGCACAATTTTCTCATTTCCTTAATTTTTCTTGCTTTTTAAAAAAAATAGCTAATATGGAAATGTCTTGCATAGTTTCACAAGTATAATTGATATCACATTGCTTGCCTTTTCAATGAGTGTTAGAGGGAAGAAGAAAATCTGGAATTCAAAATGTTAAAAAGTGGGATATTAAAAATAAATATATTTTAAAAGTTAAAGGATAAATACATTTCTAGGTCTAACTTTACTCACTTATTAAAGAATAGTATTAGCCCTACTCCATAATAAAAAATGGAAACTTCTGTCTTGTTCTTTCACACACACTCTATTGACACTGAGGGAGTTGTGAGGGAAGTCCACAAAGTGAAAAACCCAAGAAGGACCTCAGAGAATTTTGGACTCTCTTTTCGTCTTCCTTCTCATCTGCTAGGCGGGGCACAGTGCCTTCCTCCTAAACTCCCACCATTGAGTCCCAAGTGCACAAAACCTCCTAGGCCACTGTGTGGCACTCTGATCTGCTCCTGCATTTGATGGGCTGTGACCCCGCAGCTCCGCAGCTCACTTCAAAGGCATTTTCCTCTGGGCGATGGAACCTGATTCTCCTCTGCCCTGAAGGTGTCCTCCTTTCCGAGCTTAAGCTGCTCCCCCAGTCAGGTGATTTCCCCATGTCCTCGGAAGGTAGTGGACACGAAACTCTAGGAAGCATAACCAAGATGCCTTATGCGTTCTTCCTTCTTCTTTTTTCCTTCGTTCTGTACTCCAGAACGCAGTTTTGGTTTTAGGGGTTTGTTTGTTTTTTTAACCTCAAGACATCTGCAGTTGCCAGGCTGGACCGGGCTCAGTTTTACTTGCCTCTCAGTGGGGTGGTGCTATCTCTCCGCCAGTGAAAGCCTAGGGCAATCCCTAAGAAGTCCTGTCAAGAATCTGAGAATTATCTGCCTGAAGAGTAGCTGGTGAGACAGATGGGTGCTGCATGGAAACTTGAGGCAATCACCACGATTCTGACGTGACTCGAACGACTCCCATGGATGAAATCCTCCGACCTCTTCACCTTCCTTCCTTCACTCACTCACCCCCAGTGACCTCAGTACCCCAAAGCGTTAGAAGTCTCTCAAGAGCAGGTGCTGTCTGTCTGGAGGGAGATGCTCGGACTCTTTGGGAACCTGCTTTTTTGTGATTTCGAGCTAGGTGGAGCAAAGTACCGGTCAAGCCTCCAGCAAAGACCGCGCTGCAGTTGGATGAGAGATAGTGGAAAAACGAGGTTGGCGTCCCCTAATAGGAGAGGTGATTTTGTGGGAGGAGGAGTGGCTTCAGAGCTGCGCCCTCCTGGGTTTGGAACCCAGTCTCTGGGCTTTTAGCCTTTCCTCAAAGGGCTATCCTTTTCGTCCAGCAGCTTAGGGTGGAGCTTTGAGGGTGTTCCTGGGGAAGAATTAGGCCGTAGTTTTCCTTCCTGGGTTCAGGGAATCCTCGCTTTAAAAAGAGACCTAAATGGCTCGTTTCAGGCTGGCTTTTTTAAAGTATGGGGAGAGAGAAAGAATGGAGGGTGGAGAGGACGAACACTTTTTTTTTTTTTTTTTTTTTTTTCCTCCCGAGATACTAGACTCCTTGAGAGAGTACTGTGAACTTGGGACAGAGAATGAATGATTAGGTGCTGTTCCTGAAGAAGAGAGAAGACAGCTAAAGGAAAGGAGGGAGGAACCTTTAAAGACCTAATGGCCAGGCGGACTCAAACCGACTGGAAGGGGCACTCTGGCCCGGGGCGCATAACTCTGGGGCGCCCAAAGCAAGCAGGTGAATGCTCTGATCTCACATGGAATGGAGATGAAGGGCTTGGCATAGCACTGATAGAGCTGTCAGACCCTCCCTTTTAAAAGACAAGAAAAGAATTTGAAAAAATTGTTCTGCCTGTTACAGTGTAACTAGAGCAGAAAAAAACAAAACAAAACAAAACAAAAAAAACTAACCTGACAATTTGGGCAAAGTGATCCTAGATTAGTGGGGGGCTAATTATCATTTAAGCGGGCAATTTTTCATTTCTGTCATTTAAGTGTTTCTTTGCCTTAACTCTTTTACTGCGGGCTTTTTTTTTTTTTTTTTTTTTTTTTTTTTTTTTTTTAAATCACAATCCCTTAGCCCCAAACAAACTGGTTAGACCAGAGAAGGTGACTTGGAGGATTATCTTCCTACAGATCTTACTTTCTAGAGAAATGGTTCTCAGGGTAGAAATTTTTAAAAATAATGAGAAGTGGACATTTTTAGAAACCAGAATATTAATCTAATTAGTTAATCTAAAAATAACTTTCTTAAGAGACACTACTGAGTTGTGTAAAAAGCCTCAGGGTAATATTGACAATCTGCTCAGGCTACAGGGCCACTTTTGGTCTCTCTCATGGTGCTATGTTCTCTTCATACATGTGTTCTGACAAATTGATGTTTTTATCTACTATCACTGTTTCATATGATCACATTAAAAAACCAGGTTTTATAGTACATCCTGATTTTCCTGTGGTATTAATTGTTGCAATTGCATTTTTCTTTCCATGAGGCTGGCCTGGCTGCCACAACGCAGTTGCACTATTTTCTGTAGAAAACAGCTAGTTCCAACTTCAAGGACTATTAAATAAATAAGATACCCTCAGCATAATTTAGTCAAAAGTAGGTTAACTAGCTCCTAATCCTCTTTGATTAGACCTTTCATTTGTAAACTTCGGGGGGGGGGGGGATGGGGAGGAACTTCTTTGTAATTTAATACTAATAATCATGTTGAAATAAAATTCATTTTAGTTGAGTTAATTTAGTTAATTAGATAATTTAGCTTCATTCAATTGCTGATTTAAAAAGCTTATATGGCAGAATCCACATTTTCTCTAAAAGCATTCTTTTGGACCTTGGAGGGGAAAAAAAAACATTCTTTAATGGCTCTCCTCTTACCATTCCTGTTATCTCTGATATAAAATGTGTTATCTTGTGTTTATGTTTATATATGTGTATTTACATATATTTACACATACACCTGTATGTATATATTTATATGTATATATAAATGTTACCAAAGAGAGTTTACAATAAGCTCCTAATAAGCTTTGCTGAGTTGGTTGATTTCCTTCTTTTATCAAGATCAGGGTTTTTTTTTTTTCTTTTCTTCCAGTTATAAATTCCCTTTACCCTCTACCCACCTTCCCAAAATCTAAGGGGCTTAGGGTAGCACTCAGGGATGTCTCTCACAAAGGGCAGTGGTGGTAATGATATTAACGCAATAAAAGATTCTGTGTAAAATGGTTAAGGATTTGACAAGGTATATGTATGGAAGATTATGTTCTTCCTCTTCCCTTGTAATGCTGCATTTTGTGGTAGCAGTAGGTGTGAACCTAGTGTCCAGGGGGAAGGTAAATGATAGCTGTTCTTCCTTCTGTATTGGTCCTGGATACTGTCCCTCCAATGGTTATTCTACGTTCCTTTCCCTAGTTGTCTGTAGTGTTATAAGGAATTTATTTAATGTTCATTCTTTCTCCTTAGAAGCAGAATTTATAGTTTAGAAGTTTTAAGTTTATTTTGTTACTTTAAGAAGCCAAAGCAGACAGCTCTCATGCTGCAGCTCTTTAAGAGGTCAATGATAAAAAGAGAGAATTCTGTGAGTTCTGGGTCCAGCCTTCTGACTTCCTTGGAAGCAGATTGCTGGATCATTTCTCTCAGAAGATCTGTTAGTTATTTTTAGACAGTGACTTTGAGAGTTAGAGATACATCTATAAATTTGAGTTCAAGTCTCTTGGGAGAGCTTTTCTCCTGAAGTGAGAAGCAGCTGCCAGAGGGGTACTACTGTCCACTCACTCTCACTTGGGAGCAGGCCTGTCTCAGTGTCTGTCTGCCAAGAGATTCTAACAGTTATCTGACAATTGGCTTCAGGCAGTTTTTGGTTTTAAATAGATTACTTTAAGAAGTTTATTATAAATTTAAGGTTCTTCATTTTAGCATAGGTTAGTTTAGATAGAGAAATATTATTTAAGATAGTTGAGGATAGTTTAAGGAGGTCTACTCTGCAGATAAGAAGCTGCAAAGAAAGCAGCCAGTTTTGGGGGATTTTATTTAGCGATTTTAGAATAAGGTTAAGAGATTTCCTATCCTATTCCTAACTCCTAGTTTCTATCCTTTTATTCCTCTTCCTACCTCTTCCCATAGAAGAAAATCAATAAGGGTTGTATCAAATTTCTTCCAACCTTCCATCCACTGTATACAAATTAGTTTTAGCAGATCAATACAAGCTTTAGTTTACCATAACAGCTTTTGCATTAACAACCATCCATCAATAACTATTATCAATATATTATCAGCTTAATTATAGTTATAATAGTAGGTAAGAGTGTTGCAGAACTTAAGAGGAGATTCCTTGGTGGGGTAATTTGCAGCAGTAGTTGTACTCCAGGTCTCTCTAGCTCAACAAACTTTAAAGGCTGGTTAATAAAGACTCCATGTGGTAGGGAAACAACATTTCTGCCAGTCATTTTCTGGTGGGGTTCCACTCAGGTCTGAGATTTTGCTTTACTGGTCAGCTTCAGAGTTTTGTATAGAAGAGAAACTTCCTAGGTAATATCTTTTTGTGTACTGATAATGCCCATTAGCAACAACAATTGTTAACATCCAGAGAAGGAAACAGTAGTATAATGTGACAGAAGAATGCACCTGGAAATTTAAAAGAATGTACAAGAAAATATTGTCATAAAATTTTAATTCTCAAATTTTACAAATTGAAAAGCATTTCAGCAAGCTATCTTCCAGAACACAATTCTCAGGCCTTAATCTTGTTCATAATACCCCATTTTCTATTATGGCTCAGAAATATGTTCCACTCTCATTGCCTCCTTTTTGGGATATTTTTAATTTCTCACTTTTTGCCCTTTACTTCTTTTTTGTTTTTAGATATTAAATATTTCCAATAATAACTTATTTCTCCCCACCCTCCTAGCTAAACTGCTTGAACATATAATTTTTATATATCCTTCCTTTTCATGTTACTTTTATTCTCTTCAACCCAAGATGGTGACAGTGAAGAAATCATATTTTTAATACGTTTGGGCTGAAAAAGACATATTGTATTTGGTGTCAGATATGATTACCCTTTGTTGTTAGGGATTTTATTATTTGATCAGTACCAAGTTGATTTGCCTTTGCATTGTATTTAATATTTTTAAAAGAGAGTTTTATACAGAAAGTATCACAATTGCCAGAAAAAAATTGTTTACCTTTTTTTTAAAGTACAAACTATTTCTGAGTTATTTTAATGTGCTCTCAAATTCTTTTTAGGAAATATAGGCTATCCTAGGTTAGGCTTTGAATCTGTATGTAAGTTATAAATAATTCTTATCTAGTTGTTCTGGAAGGGACTTTACTAGGGAAACATTTACTTTGTGATACCTCAGTGAACAAATTCTCTTTTTAAGAAAGTCAGCCTCAACTTAAAGTTAGGAAAAATTCCAGGCTCCTCATTACTCTGGCATAGATGGTTGAAGAGAAGGCAGTAGTGCTTCCTCTGAGGCAGATCAATGAAGAAGTATGGAAAAATAGAGGGTTTTATCCCTGCCATATATGCTGTTGTTAGTAGATTGAAAAGCTACCTCTCAAAGTTCAGGCTAAGAACCTATTTGTCCAGCAGGGCTAGGCCAGTATGTGGTATGAGACACTGAGCAGTCTTAGCCCTCCTCTTCTGGAGGGAAAGGAAAGAAAGTGGATCCTGGTGAGTTGTGGAAAGGAATCCATATCCGGAAGACCCCTCTGTACCTTTCATATTCTTTGCACATCTGGTAACGAAGGTATTGTTGGATTGCACCTTTTTAGTTATTACTAGAAAGTAACTAGACCTATTTTGGATGTTCCCTGATCAATTGGCTTGCAACTCTATAAAGGCATTTGAAGATTGATAGATCCACAAAGAGTTTTCAGAGTCTTGATTGAACACTTTACCATGTCACCAGATCTAGACATGGCTGCCACACTGTCACCATGATTTATTATGATACTCATGTATTATTTTAACCATTCAACATGTATAAAACTCTGCTCCTTTTACTAGGTGCCTGTCTTTTTTTTTTTTTTTTTACAACAAAGTTTTAAAGTGCTGCATCACTAAGCCCATTTTCCCAGAAAAGTTTTATTCTGAAACTACAAAGCTCAGTGACTGGCTTTCTTTAAAAGTTTAGATGGTCATGCAGTAATATAACTATAGAATGCCAGAGTTACGATTAATTTGCTTTAAAAGCCTTTTATCTGAAAGTGTGTATGCATTTTGCAGTTTTGTTTGTCAAGGTTACTACTTAGCACATTTTCACTTCTCCCCTCTCAACTTCATTTGACTAATTTGAGGGAGGGCAGTTCTCTTTAGGAAAGCTATATGATAGGAAGAACTGTCTTTTCTTTTGGTGATAGTTACTTATTACTCGAAAGTAACTAGGCCTATTTTGGATGTTGACAAAAAAAGAACATTTATCAGTTCTGTATTTTTAAAGTAGATCACATGCATTTCCTAAAAAACAAAACAAACAAAAAAAAACCCTCCTATCTGGGAACTTTGGGGTAAAGATGGAGAATATACTGTCAGGTTCCAGTGTTTCCCATGAAATAAGTTGTTATAAACCTGTTTAAAAAAACTTCATAAATTAGGAAAACAATACAGAAACATACTTTCAGTCTATTGATGCCTTCTGCCTATTGATATTTTTGCTTCAAATTCTTAATGTCACAACACATGATCCAGGCTTGTCAACCACTAAACGATTTTTCCTTTCTGATATTAGTTGCCTTAATATTCCAGATAATGATGGATTTGAGTTCAAATGTGGCCTCAAACACTTAGTAGCTGTGTGACCCTGAGGAAGTCACTTAACCCTCTGTTTCCTCATCTCTAAAATGAGTGCGAGAAGGAAATGACAAACTACTCCAGTATCTTTGTCAAGAAAACTCCAGATGTGGTCACCAAGAGTCAGACATATCTGAATGACTAAACAAGAAGAACATGATTTACAAAGCTGATTTGAAGACACTTTCACATTGTTTATGCCTTCTGCCTTTTCCCTAGTCTATAGCCTGGCCACTATAAATTTTGAGTTCCTACAATGAACTTCAGACAGTGAAAAATGGTCATTTTCAAGTCATGGGGTTGGGAGGGAAAGTAGGGCATGTAGAAGGTGAAGAATAGAATTTTAGGGTAAAAGACAAAGTGATGATTGAGATGGAGGATAGGGGAGGAACTCTTGGCTGTACTGGTCCATTTTATACCATATTTTATACTCAAGTTACAAAGATATATGCTTACAGTGCCCTACATAGAAGGGAAACCATATATCCAATCTTGTATCAGTTATCTCTTTATTAGTGATCCCAAATCTCCTAGGAATAGTCTATATAATTCGTTGTATTTTTGTGCCCAGGGTTTAGGTAAAAATATTCCCTTAAATTATTTAGGAGATTAGACTTTACATTATGCACTCAAAGACTTGGCACTTCTTTAATTAATTGCATTCTCGGGTAAATGTTTGATGGAGATATGGTGAAGGGTGAATGTGGTGGTGGTGGAGGGACTTAGAGAATTTAGAGAGCTACCAGTAAACAGTGTTTGATACACCTTCAGGGAAGGGCTGCTTATGTTCAGTGTTAGCAGCATTGCCCATAGGATACCATCTCTCTTCTTCCCCTCCCCTCCACCTAAGTTAGGATGCAGGAACTTTTTTTTAAAGAAATATTTTAATGTCTATTTCAATCATTCATTTCCCATGGGATACAAATTATTTTATAGTATTCATTTAAAATATATATATTTTTAAAGAAGGTCAGGTTTCATCCTATTGGTGTGGGGTCCAGAGCAAATATGAAAGTTTCAGAAGCCCACATTAAAGTTTAGGAGCAGCCCCCTTCTAATATGCATTGCCAACTCAGAATAGAGAAGACTGAATTAAATTTAAAAATGGTTAGAAGGCAGGAAAAATGTTTTGAGACTATCAAATTGGAAATCCTGGGGACATCTCAAATAGTACAACCCCTTTTACCTAATTTGTTCTTTCTCCAGTATGTTATCAGTCTTCCAGTTCAAGGATTCTTAAACTAGGTTTCATGAACTTGCTTTAAAAAAATTTGGATAGCTTCATTTCTACATAATTAGTTTCTTTATAATACAAGATTTTATTTTGCGCATTTATAAACATTATTATGAGACAATGCCCAAACAATTCATTGGACTGCTAAAGGTGCCCATCATCCCAAAATGTCAAAGAAAACACTGGTCTCCACTAATAAACTTTTTTATGGAGTGGAGAATTGATCCAATCATTCTGGAGAACAATTTGGAACTATGCCCAAAGGTCTTTAAAACCATGCAAACCCTTTAATCCACCAATAGTGCTACTAGGTTTGTATCACAAAGAGATCCCAATACTTTACTACCAGAAGCAATGCAATCAAGATACTCCTGAAAGACTTATGAGAAAGAATGCCATCCACATTGAAAGAACTCTGGGAGTAGAAACACAAAAGAAAAACATGACTTATGACTTGTATATATATATGGACATATGATTTGGGATTTTGGCTTTAAAAAATCACTCTATGGCAAAAATGAATAATGGAAATAGGTATCAAGTGATAACATTTGTACAACCCAGTGGAATTGCTTTTTGGCTCTGGGAGTGGGGAGGCAAGAGGGGAGGGAAAGAAAATAAATTATGGAATCAAGGAAAAATATTTTAATAAAGAGGTCCCAATAAAGTAAAAAAAAGACCTGTTTATAACACACACACACACACACACACACACACACACTAAACCTTATAGCCTCTTTTTCTGGTAGAAAAAAAATTGGAACTTGAGGGACCATCCATCCATGGAGAATGCCGGAACAAGTTATGGTACATTACGAGAAATGATGAATAGGATGATTTCAGAAAAAAATCATGAAGACTTACAGGAACTGATATAAAGTGAAGCAAGTAGAACCAGGAGAACAGTGTGCATAGTAATAGCAGAAATGTGTAATGGACAATTGTGAATGGTCTAGCTCTTCTCAGCAATACAGTGATCCAAGATAATCCCAAAGACCCACGATGAAAAATGCCATCTGCCTCCAGAGAAAGGACAGATGGCATCAAAATGCAAAACCAAACAAGCTATTTTTCAGGCCTTTTGTTTATTTGTTTGAGGTCTCTTTCAAAAAATGACTAATGAAAAAATGTACATTATTGCACATGTACAATTTATATCAGATTGCTTACTGTTGGGGAGAAGGGCAGAAGGATAGGAGGGAGAGAATTTTAACATTGTGTACATTAATTTGGGGGAAAATATTACAAAAACAAAACACCAAAACACTGTGTCATGCACATTTACTGCTTCCAAGTAATGACTCTTTACTCTCCCTCATATAATCAGTTGCCAAATCTTTCTGTGAATGTAGAAATCTGCCTCCACAACATCTCTCTTACATCTGTGAGGCACACAAACAAGATTCTAATATATACAAGCCTTTACTTCTCAGCTGGATTGTTGAAGTATTTTCCTAATTAGTCACTCTGCCTCCCCACTCTAATCCATCCTCCAAATAAATGGGATTTTCCAGAAGCACATATGATTATAAGCTAACAATATGATAAATCCCTTATTCAAGAAACTCCAGTGACTTTCCCTAATACCTCTAGGAGCAAATAGAAACCCTTGAAAGTCCTTCAGAACACAAATTCGACCTTCCACTTCTACACTTCTCTCCATATTTTTACTTTCTCATACATGAACATTTAAGCACAGGGGCAGCAAGGTGGTACAGTAGATAGAGTACCAGACAGGGGGACAGGAAGACTTGAGTTGAAATTTTGATTTAAGACTTTTACTATCTGTATGACCCTGGGAATGTCACTATTAATCTGTTTGCCTTAGTTTGCTCATCTGTAAAATAGGGATAATAATAGCAGCTACCTTTCAGGGTTGGTGTGAGGATCAAATAAGAGAATTATAAAGCCTTTCACACACCATCCGGCCCATGGTAAGTGCTGCCTAAAGGTTATTACGATATTTTTATTAACCAAACTACACTTCTTACAATTGCTCTGCATACACTGCCCTGCATTTCCCATTTCCATGTCTGCACTGACCGACTCCATGCTAGAAGACATTCCCTCCTTACCTCCCTCTTGGAGTACAATGAGGTGTGGACCTTAAAGGGCTGCAACTGGAGCCAGGAAGCCCTGCTGCATCTCCTACCCATGCCTCTTGCTAGCTGTGGGACCTCACACCAGGCCCTTTATCTCCCCACAAACTCCAGTTTCCTCCGAGGATAAGATGAGGTGGCTGTAGCATATGGCCTCTAATGTCCCAACTCCTAAGTCTATGATTCTCTGATCCCAGGCAACCTAGTGTCTTCCTCCCATCCTTCCCCCACCAATAAAACTATGTTGTATCTTTTTGGAAAGTTATTTTTTTAGTCATATCTGACTCTGTGAAGTCCTGGACCATAGCTCTCTGTGCTATATGCTTGGGAAGATTCTGAAATGGTTTGGCATTTCCTTTTCTAGTGGATCCAGTGGATCTCTTTGCCAGGTGTTATAATGAATTCCTGGGACAAGATGGATACCACTTTGAGTGACAAGACTGTCAGCTAGAGACCTCAGAATGTACCCAGGTGCTGTGAGCCAGGGCCAAAAGTCAGTTGGAGCCACCCCTATAAATACCCATCATGCATAGCACAAGACGGCTCAGTCTGGACTAATCTTGGGAGGTGGGAGGTTTAAGAGAGGGAGGATAGGCCCTATATCTGCAATTCAATTGCCTTGCTTGAGAGAGCTGGAGAGAGATTGTAACCATCATCAGTAGAGCTGTGAGGGAACAGTACTACTGTCATTAAAGAAGATCATCAACAGCCTTCCCTAATCTTTGACTTGGCACCAGCCAAGTCAGGCCAGAGTTAGTGAGAGGGTGAAGATCTCCAGTCTCTTCCTGATCTAGCAACCTCTATATCTTTGATCATTTATTTAGACAATTAGCAATAGGATTCCCAAATCCTCCATCCTTTCCCTTGTTCCTAACCCTGTTAATCTAGAATTAAATATAGTTGTTTGTTACAAAGTACCTTTCCTGAGTGGTGAATATATCTAAGCCCTTGGGAAGGGGAAGACAATCATGCAGTCAGATCCATAGCTTTATCTAATCAGTGTACCAATAGCCCATATCAATATTCATTCCAACCCCAGGTTGAGGAACTAGAGAAATTGACTACACATACAACTTCTCAGTGGTCCCCTGCCTGGGCAGCTGTTAAAAGGGGACAGCTGACAGGCTCAGTCCAGCAAAGCCTGTCAGGTGGAGAGAGTCATAACCCTTCTGCCAGCAGCACCCACACAGAGGTCCATGGGTGAGAGTGTGTGTCTCTCTTCCCCAACCAATTCAATTCATTCATCCCCATTCTTTTTTTTTTTAACCCTTGTACTTCGATGTATTGTCTCATAGGTGGAAGATTGGTAAGGGTGGGCAATGGGGGTCAAGTGACTTGCCCAGGGTCACACAGCTGGGAAGTGGCTGAGGCCGGGTTTGAACCTAGGACCTCCTGTCTCTAGGCCTGACTCTCACTCCACTGAGCTACCCAGCTGCCCCCCATCCCCATTCTTTTAACAGGGAAAATAGAGAATGAGGCTACAGTTCTAAGGTTAGGCAACAACAATAATGATAAACAGTATACATTATTGGAAGATATGAACAGAAAAAGCACTGCTGAGGAATTACAAATGTACAAAGGGATAGCTCAAAGGAAGAGAGAAATCTTTGGGGATGATCACACTCCCACAGGGAACACTGAGTCACCACAGACTCCAGTACAAAATGGGGATGTGGGACAAGAAGGCAAGGGTTTGGTCAGGGGCAGTATAAGCTTAATCAACCAGCCAAATAGAAGTACCTGTGTTGGGAAAAGACTTTATTTCAGATAGGAGTCAAGAGCCTATTCTGAATAAAGAAAAACACAAAGGGGAATATATTGGCAAAAGGGAAAAGCCATATGTATCCCAGCCTGAGGAACAGTGTTCCACCAGAGAGGAAAGAGAAACATTTTTACCCTCAACCTCACTCAAAGTACAAAATAGCCAAAGAAAACCTCTATCAGAAATGGCAGACTTGCTAGCTTCCCAAATCAATAATGGCTACATAGTATCTAGTCTTAACCCAAAGGTTTGTGATTTCATACCAAGAATCCAAGCAGAGAAACCCAAATTGCTTTCAAAGGAGGCTTTTCTTAAACCCCATCAGCTTCCCTGAGAATTCTGAGGGACTAAAAGACAAAACTAAGCTCACCTGGGACATAGATTACCAGTAAATAAGCCCAAAGTTAGAGCAGAGACACCCTGGCACAGTGAAAGGACAAAATATTACAAGAAATTCTCATCCTGAAGCTGTAAAAGGGGCCTCTCATAAGCCTCTAACTTTGAAAATAAAAGATCAGTTTCTAACTGACTTTTGAGGGCAGACATGTTTCCCAAGCAGAGAAGTCCCTGAAGATTCTAAGCCAGGCACAGTAACCAGAGAGACACATGAGCTAGGGGAAAGGACAGAGTTAAAATGTCCAGATAACCTGTTCATGGGGGCTGCCATGACAGATGAGGCAGACATCTTGGATTAATGTATATCACCTGATATATTGACATTGGAACCTGATACCACTGATTTTAAGCCAAAAAGACAACTAAACCAGTTGATTCCTTTGCACAAAAATAACACCATTAGTGAACCAATCAATAATTGATATTGAAATCAATGGGAAAATACTACAGGGTTTGGTAGACACAGGGGCAGAGTATTCTGTATTACAACATTTGCCCAGGGATTGTGAGATGCAAGGGAATGTACAAGTGAAAGGAGCCACTGGGATCACTCAATTAGCACCAAAATTTAAACCAAAAATGGTGAAATTGGGACCCATTGAATTCAATCACTCATTCCTCTTATTATCATCATGTCTAAACAATCTGATAGGAAGGGACATCCTATGCAAATTAGCTGCCATCATATACTGTGAACTGAATGGTGAACTCTATTTGCATCTTCCTAAAAGATCATTAAAGTATCATCCAATCCTATGTTTGGACAGGCTAACAAAGGAATCAAATTTACTAATGATAGAACAAGATAACATCTACAAGATTCCAGATACACTCCCAAAAAGACATCTGGGCCACAAAAATCTACTAATGTAGGGAGAGTCCTGTCAACCAAACCTGTAAAGATCAAAGTAAAGGGAGGAATACCACCTAGGATTCCTCAGTTCAAACTTAGCAAAGAGGCAGTAGCAGGTATCAGACCAATAATCCAAAGTCTCCTAGACCAAGGAATACTAGTCCATGACTTTTCAGAATTCAATACTCCCATTATGCCAATAAAGAAGGCAAAATTAGATGCTGAAAGAAACACCCAGTGGAGAATGGTTCAAGACCTGAGGGCTATCAACAACTATGTAGAACATACCATGCAATAGTACCCAGTCCAACAGAATTCATAGCTGAAATTCCACCCTCAGCTAACTGGTACACTGTCGTTGACTTGGCCTCCACCTACTTCTCAGTGCCTGTGCACAGAGACAGTCAAAGGCTATTTGCATTCACGTGGGAGGGCAAAAGCCTTCTATGGAGGTGTTTGCCACAGGGTATGTCAACAGTCCCAGCTTGTTTTGCCAAATATTGCAAAACGACTTAGAATCCATTTCTTTCACTGACAGCAAGATGGTACATTATGTACAGGACATACTACTAATGTCACCAATGGGAGATATTTGCCAAAGAGATAGTATCCACGTGGTAGAAGAGCTGTATAAGAGAGGGCACAAAATTTCGAGAAATAAAATACAGTGGGTAAAGACAAAAGTAGAGTACTTGGGATTCATACTAGAGAATGGCACCAGAAGAATATCCCAAAGAAGAGTTTCAGATATACAAAAGTTTAGCTTGCCTAGAACAAAGAAACAACTAAGAGCAATTATAAACCTGACAAGTTTCTGTAGGCAATGGATATCTGGTTATTCACTCATAGCTAAACCATTGTCAGAGTTAACCAGGAACAATGTCACAAAACCTCCGAAGCTCAACAGAGAACACATACATGTCATAGAAAAGTTAAAAGCTGCTATACTCTCACCTCCAGCTTTAGGCATCCCTGATCATGACAAGTCATTTCACCTAGTCATTCACAAAGACAAGGGAATAGCCTGTGGTGTTCTCATGCAATATCTTGGTAACAACCTCTGACCCATAGCTTCTTACAGCTCTACATTGGATCATGTAATCCAAGGCATGGTTTCCTGTTTGAAGATTGTCGCAACTGCAGCTCTAATGGTTAGGAAGAGTTCAAAGCTAGTCCTGGAAGGGGAGCTGAGATTGTATTCACTTCACCAAATCAAAACCACACTGAGGAATACAAATCCCCAAGCTTTTACCTCTCAATGTCTCTCCCAGTACCCAGCGATATTACTAACCAATGAGAGCTTAACCTTCCATCGTTACAAGAACATCAATCCAGCAACACTAATAATCCCTGACTTACCACTAGAAGGGGATAGCCTTCACAGTTGCAGTGATACCTTAGATGTCGTGCAGAAGACCAGAGAGGACTTATCAGATACACCTCTAGTCAATACAGACCTGACTTTGTACTGTGATGGTTTCAGTTACAGGGTTGACAACAAACATTTTACAGGGGCTGCAGTTACCACTCAAGACTAAACTCTATGGTTCACAGCACTTGAGCCAAAGATCTCAGCTCAAGGGACAGAAATCCTAGCATTGTCACGAGCTCTCCAGATTGTAAAAGACAGATCTGTTAACATATACACAGACTCGAAATACACGTCTTTTAACACAGGCAATGAGAGGTTAAGTGACTTGACCAGGGTCACCCAGATAGGAAGTGCTGGAGGCTAGATTTGCACCTAGGCCTTCCTGAGCTCAGGCGGGGGCTCTAAGAAAAGAACTGCACCTACCTCCTGTTTGAAAGACTTCTATTTAAATATTAGGGCAGCCAGGGACACAGTGGAGAGAGGCTCAATATCATGTGGACACAGGATGCCCAATCTATGTAGGATGAAGAAACATCTTGATCTGGGAGTTTCTGATACCATGACTATCACTTTCCCCTACTTTTTGGCCTGTAAGTAACTGTCTCAGGCATGTCTTTGCCTTTTCCTCCCTGCCAAGCCTTTTCCCTTCTCATGATAAAATTTGTCCATTACCTAGACCCTCCTCTCCTAGATCACTCCTCCCATCCCATATAATGTGCAGGACTCAGTGACTTTGAAAAGGATAACAATGACGAGAAATATCCTGAATCAACAAATAGATTGGAAAACACTCTTTGCTAGGTAGTTTGACTTTGGGATACTACTGTACCATTTAAAAGGCATCTCCTGCTTAAAAAGTCTTCAGTAACATCTGTGAATGCAGTTCCTGGAATGGATATCTTATCATCAGCCAGAATAAGTTAGGAAGAAGACCAAGATGATGAGAGGGCTGACAATTCTGGAAGAGGCCCTTCAAACTTAAAACTGGATAAAACTGGAGATCAGTTGTAATTAGAAAACAGAAGCTCAGAGTTAATGATGTTTTTCTTTTAGATTTCAAAGTCTGATCTTAAAGACCAAACTTGAGGAGCAGTGATTTTCTCTGAATGGGTTTATAATGTTTTCTTGAACATGAGCATATAAGCATAATTCAATCCACGTCTCTTGTGTATGGTAACCTTTAAATAGCTTTGTCAGAGCTGGCTGATGGAGTTTGAGCTAAGGAATATGAGACAGAGATTGAATAATATAGCAAGGTTTTATTGTGGATAAGGAGGTGGAAGGGAAGGAGGAAGGGGGAAAGCCACAATCGGTAGAAGGCTAAGGATCTCCACCTGGGTGGAGAAGGGGGAAATGGTCTGGGATAAGATCATCTGGATTGTCTCTATTGGGTAAAGTGGGGTACTTGTGTCCAGATGATTGGAGAGCCCTAAGGAGGTTGGTTTTGGGAGTGGAGGCTTTTGGTTCCCAGGCTTTTATAGTCCTTAGTATGGTTCAGACAGTATAAGTCCAGAACATCAATCCATTTTGGATTTGTCAGGTCACAGCATGGGAAGAAACAGTGCCCTATGAAGTGGAACTAATTGCTTTGTTCTGGAGTTCCAGCAGGTGCAGGGGGTGGGGGAATATTGGTCTCTGAAGGGAAAGGGAAAGGGAGGTTTTGGTCTGAGGATCTATCAATTTTTATGGCCCAGATTATATGAATACTTTTCATTTTACTGGAATCTTAGTTGGAAACGTTAACTAAAGCAAATGCTTAGAAATGCTTTGCCTACTGGTTCAGGAACACAATTTTAGTCCATTTATCTACTACATCTCCAGCCCATGGTGCCTTTGACTCAATCACTGCACTTAGTGACATGACTCCTAACAATGTGTATTGAACACTAAAAGGACTTTGAAAGTAACTTAATTCAAAACAGTTTGAATCCATAAAGTTTTTGAGCAGGAAAAGTCTTCAAACTATTCAATAGGAAAACAGAAACCAATTTCAAAAGAACTTCTAAAAAATGGAAGAGTAGATGTCATGTCATTTGATATTTTGTAGCAATGATCACTGTTTTATAGTTATATATTGCATAATATTCTGAGGTTTTAAAAATATACTTACATATTTACTTCAAATTTTGGTGTTTTGCTACTTAATTTTTTTTTGCATGATACATCTATACCAAGTTTTAAATGGTCAAATAGGACATATGTTGTGGACTTCTGTACAAATTTAGTTTATAGGCTAAAAGTACAGCATCACCATACATAATCACAACCTGTACCCTTAAGGAGGAAAACTTTTTTCCTAGTTCTCTTCATATTTTGGGGGACTTTCTCAACATTGGTACCGTCATCTACAACTTTAAAGAATTTAAATATAATCTTCAAAATCATTAGAAGATTTAAAAAATGTCAGACCATTTCCCCAGGTCTTTCTTTACAGGTTTATTCATTAGATGAATTAATGAAGGAATTTTTTTGTATTTTATTTGATCAATTATGTGTAATAACCATTTCCCACATATGTTTTTTGGCATTATGTGTTCCAAAATTTTTTCCTCTCTCCCTTCCAGAGATGGTAAGCAATTTGATCTGGATTGTATATGTATTCTCATGCAAAGCATATTTCCAAAGTGTTCATTTTTGTAAGATAACACTCATATGAAACCAAAATTCCAGAATTAAAACCTAAGTGAACTAAAAAACAAATATGTATGCTTTGATCTAAATTCAGACTCCAACTGTTCTTTCTCTGGAGGTGGATAACCTACTTTGTCATAAGTCCCTCAGAATTTTCCTGGATCATTGTATTGCAGAGAGTAACTAAATCTTTCATGGTTGATCATTCCACAACATTGCTATAACTGTGTACAATATTTTCCTGGTTCTGCTTATTTCACTTTCCATCAGTGTAGGTCTTTTCAGCTCTTTCTGAAATCATCCTTTTCATCATTTCTTATATCACAGTAGTATTCCATCACCATCATATACCACAATTTGTTCAGCCTTTCCCCAGGTGATTGACATTTTCTTAATTCCAAATTATTTGCCACCACAATTAAAGCTGCTATAAATATTTTTGTACAATTAGCTCCTTCCCAGATCCACCCCCACCTTTTTAAAAGCTCCTCGAGATACAGGCTTATTGGTATTCTGGATCAAAATCAGTGTTTTATAGCCCTTTGAATAAAGTTCCAAATTGCCCTCTGGAATGCTTAGATCAGTTTACAACTCCAGCAACAATATATCTGTGTCCCAATTTTGCCACATCCCCTCCAACATTCATTTACTCTCATGTTGTCCAATCTGATATGTGTGAGGTGGAATTGTTTTAATTTGCATTTCTCTATTCAAGAATTATTTTTTTTCATATGCTTATTGATAGCTTTGATTTCTTCATCTGATAACTGCTTGGTCTTATCATTTTTTTAACCCTTTTATCCTCTGTCTTAGAATCAATACTGTGTATTGGCTCCAAGGCAGAAGAGTGGTAAGGGCTAGGGGGTTAAGTGAATTGCCCAGGGTCATATGACTAGGAAATATATGAGGCCAGATTTGAATCTAGGATCTTTTAAAATCATTATCTGGGACAAGATGGATACCACCTTGAATGACAGGACTGGTAGTTGAGTATTTCAGAATGTCCCCTGAGCCAAAGGCAAAAATTGGTTGGCCCTACCCTATAAATACCCCCAAGGAAAAACAGTTGGGAGCTCAGACTTGAGCAAGCTCTTTTGGAGCAAGGACATGGGACTGAGGGAGGTGAAGGGTTGAAAGGATAGGCCTGAAACCTGTAACCTGTACCTGACTGAGAGATAATGATCAATCATCATCATCAATAGCCTTCCCTAATCTCTGGTTTGGTTGTGGCTAGGTCAGGTCAGAGTTGATGGGAGGGTGAAGACCTCCAGTTACTACAAGCCTAGCAATCTCCAGATTTGATCAACAATTAGATTAATAACCAATCAACTAGCAATAGGGTTCCCAGATCCTCAATCCTGTTACCTTATTTTCCTTACCCCATTAATAAGTTCAATATAGTGTTTTATCAAGAAATACCTTTCCTGAGTGGTTACTATAACAAAGCCCTTGGGAAGGTGGGGGGGATCAATATGCAGTCAGAAAACGACATTTCCAATAGCCAATCAATAGCATTATCAACAACTACTCCAACTTCAGGTTGGGACCTAGAGAGGTTAACCATCCATCCAACCTCTCAAGGGTCCCCAACCTGGGCAAACTATTAGAGGGGAACAACTGACAGGCTTAGTCAAGCCTGTCAAGGAGGAGAGGCATAGATTACATCCATAACAATTGTGAGAGGAGTGTGTGTTTCTTCCCTCACCAAGTATAACCAGCTTGGGCCTGAGAATACAATCCCTCCTCCATTCATACTATCTCTGAGATCCACATATACAATCAATTATTAAGAAGATCCGGGAGACAAAGATAGAGGATAAAGATATATATTCTATCAATCACTCATTTCTTTTTAACAGTTTTTGGCATAGCCATAAGGGAAAGAACCTGAGAAGAAAAGGGAAATAAGAAACAATGGGTCTGGCAAGAGCCACATTTGTTGTCTCAACAATCCTTGTTTGTGTATTCTTTTACACAAGGGATTTTTAGGTTGTGGTTTTACATTATTCCTGAATATTTCATCAAACTGCTCACACTCTATGATGCCTACAAGTATCTAACTTTTACAATGGCTGACTTCCTGTCATATCTATCAGCCATAATGGCCATATTTATAACTGCCATTCAAGGAATATGGGCTCTAAAAAAAACATTGCATTTACTTTTTGGCTCAAAGAAAGAAACTAATGAAGACTTATTTGCTATAATGAAAGAACAACTGAGACTCATGATAGAAATAAATAACAAAATAAGACAAGGACAAGCTCTAGATACTAACACCATAATGCAACTAGAGATAATGGAACAAGTTTACAAACCCAAAGCAAATGAGAACACCAAGACTAAAACCATAGACAGTTCTTACCAAACCAACTTTGACAAACAGGAATCTACCCAAAATGAAGCAGGAGCAGTTGGCCCTACCACAGTGTCTCTGTTTCCTATCATAGATCAAACACAATTTAGGCCTGATGGTGAATTAGTAAAAATGAAGACTTTTAAAGCCTTTACAGCCCAGGATTTGGAGGTTTTGAGGAGGAGATTCCCCAAATATTTCCTCTCACCTCATAAGTCAGCAAAAGAACTAAAAAGGACCTTTAATTTATTTAATCCGTCATATTTGGACGTTGAATTTATTCTTGATGAATTTTATACACCATCTGAAAAAGCTAAATTTTTGGAAGAAAGTAGATCTAACCAGGATTTAACTTCTTGGCCTAGGGAACACGATATTGACTTAACTGTACCAGCAAATATGAGGAGGCTATTAAAATGCAGGGCAGATCTTCTAAAGGTCATAAAAATCTATGCAAAACATCCAAATGCCTAGAATAAGTTTGACAAGTTAAGGCAACCTGAGAATGGACATCCAAGTATTTTTCTGGACAGGCTAATTGAAAATTCAGGGAAATTTCTAGGGTTCAATAGAGACCAAATTGCTGAAGCCTTACCTCACATAAGGAGACAATTCATTAAGGGGACTAGCATTCCTATACAAATTTATTCTAAGCAAAACTGCCCACAAGGGGGTAAGGGAAGACCTAACTCTGGAGGAAATAAGACAATATGCTATCTACATGCATGAGTCAAGAAACAAAGAACAAAAATAAAATCAGAACTAGACTTGGAGAAAGAACAAGAGCAGAGTTACAGAGACAAAGGAGATGAAAAAATATAAGGAGAGAGAAGAGTTCAAAAACCTAGCATTACAAACTACAAAAAATCAAGCTTATAGACAAACATATTCCACCCAAAACAAATCAAATAACAAAATACCCACATGCTATCTTTGCCACAGGCAAGGACATCTTATCAAGCAATGCAGGTTCAGGAAACAGATTTCTCTAAAGACAAGCCAAATAATTACTCAAGAAAGACATTTGTTACCAGCAAAAGAGAGAACAATGAGCTCAAGAGAGAGAAAGAGAAATTGGAAAATGAGGCTAATGTTTTGTGGATAGGCAATGCTGAGGAAAATCAATATACACCATTAGAAAATAAAAACAGAAAGACCACTGTTGAGGCATTATCAATGAGAGAAGAGATAGATCAATTAAAAAAGAGAAATCTATGGGGAAAGTCACACTCTTCTGGGAAACACTGTCTCCACATGCTTCAATGGAAGATGTGGGACAGGAAGGCAAGGGACAAAATCAGGGACAAAAGCAAAAAATGTCTAGTATCAACCAGCCAAATCTTTATGTCAGGAGACAAAAGCCTACTCTGAATAAAGAAATATAGAGGGGAGTACAAAGAGACAAAACAAATCTCAGAAGTATTTCACATCAAAGAGAAGTGTTTTGCCAGAGAGAACTGTGGTACAATTTTACCATCAGCCCCACTTGACGTAAAAAGTAGCCAGAAAGTCAATTTCTAATTCTAAAAAAGGACTTAACAACCTCCCAAACTCACACAGGCAACTTTGTGTCTGTCCTTAACCCTAAGGCTGCTATTTTCAAACCAAGAAACAAAGTAGAAAGACAGCTTGAATTCAAAATGCTGCCAGATGAAAAATTTCTTAAAGTGAATTCCATCTGCAAGTCTCAGAACTCTGGGTGGCTGAGAGCAAAAGACAAGCTCTCTTGGAACACCAATAACAACCACACTAGCCCAAAATTAGAGTAGGGATATCCTGACATGGTGGAGGGGGAGAATACTACATCCAATTCTTGCCCTGAAATTGTGGAAGGAGACTCACAGAAAGCTCTAATTAGGAAAGAAAAAGACCAATTTCTAACTGAAGTTCCAAGTCAGACATGTTTACCAGCTTCTCAAAGCTCCATTCTAGGCAGAGTCAACAGAGAGATTCATGAGCAGGGGGGAGGGGCAGAATCAAATAGCTTACAGGATCTGTGCATGGGAGCAGCCATGATAGAGGAAGTTTAATTCCCAGATTACCATATATCACCTAATAGAGTAGCATTGGAATCTGATACCATTGCTTATAAGCCACAAAAACAACCAAATCAATTGCTTTCTTTGCTTAATAACACTAATAATGAACCACTGATCAATCTAGAAATAAAGGAATCAATGATACAAGGTTTAGTTGATACCGGAGCAGAACTAAGCGTATTGCAGAATCTGCCTGGGGATTATGAGATGCTAGGAACAGTACAAGTAAAGGGAGCCTCTGGGATAACCCAAACAGCACCAAAAGTGAAACCAAAAATGGTGAAACTGGGTCCCATAGAATTCAATCACTCATTCCTCTTACTATCATCATGTCTAAACAATCTGATAGGAAGGGACATCCTATGCAAATTAGCTGCCATCATATACTGTGAACTGAATGGTGAACTCTATTTGCATCTTCCTAAAAGATCATTAAAGTATCATCCAATCCTATGTTTGGACAGGCTAACAAAGGAATCAAATTTACTAATGATAGAACAAGATAACATCTACAAGATTCCAGATACACTCCCAAAAAGACATCTGGGCCACAAAAATCTACTAATGTAGGGAGAGTCCTGTCAACCAAACCTGTAAAGATCAAAGTAAAGGGAGGAATACCAACTAGGATTCCTCAGTTCAAACTTAGCAAAGAGGCAGTGGCAGGTATCAGACCAATAATCCAAAGTATCCTGGATCAGGGTATATTGGTATATGGCTTTTCAGAATTCAATACTCCCATTTTGCCAATAAAAAAGGCAAAATTAGATGCTGAAAGGAACACCCAATGGAGAATGGTTCAAGACTTAAGGGCAATAAATAACTATGTGGAGCACACACATGCAATAGTACCAAGCCCATCTCAAATAATAGCAGAAATTCCACCAAATGCTATGTGGTTCACTGTCATGGATTTGGCCAGTGCCTATTTCTCTCTGCCAATCCACAGGGACAGTCAAAAGCTATTTGCATTCATCTGGAAGGGCAAATCCATTTTATGAGCCCATCTGCCATAGAGATTCATAAACAGTGCAAGCCTATTTTGCCAAACACTGCAAAAAGATCTAGAATCCATGTCTTTCACTAACAGCAAAATGGTACATTATGTAGATAACATCCTACTTATGTCACCAATGGGAGATATTTGCCAAAGAGATAGTTTTCATTTAATAGAGGAGCTGTATAAGAAAGGACATAAGATTTCCAGGAATAAAATTCAGTGGGTCAGAAACAAAATAGAGTATTTGGGATTCATATGAGAGAATGGCACCAGAAGTATATCCGAAAGAAGGATTGATGACATCCAAAATTTGAGCTTACCTAAAACCAAGAAACAACTGAGAGGCATGACAAGCTTCTGTGGACAGTGGATACCAGGTTACTCACTCATAGCCAAACCATTGACTGAGTTAACCAAGAAAGATAGCAAACAACCACTGAAGCTAACTAGAGAACATACTTATGCCATAGAGAGATTAAAAGCAGCCACACTGTCATCATCTGCATTAGGCATTCCTGATCACAATAAGCCATTCCACTTATTTATCCATGAAGACAAAGGAATAGCCTGTGCAGTGCTCATGCAATATTTAGGCAACAACCTAAGTTTATTACAGCCCTACTCTTGATCATATTATCCAAGGAATGGTTTCCTGCTTAAAAATCATCACTACTACAGCTCTAATGGTTAGGAAAAGTTCAAAACTCGTTCTGGGAGGGGAGCTGAGATTGTATTCCGAGCACCAAATTGAAACCACACTGTGGAACACAAATCTATAAAGCTTTACATTGTAGTAATGTAATCTCCCAGTACCAAGCAATCTTACTAACAAATGAGAACTTAACCTTCCATCAGTGTAAGAACATTAACCTAGCAACTCTTATTGCTGAGTTACCTTTAGAAGGGGATAGCCTTCATGATTGCAGTGAAACATTAGAGATCTTGCAGAAGACCAGAGACGATTTATCAGACATACCCCTGATCCAAGCCGAACTCACACTATTCTGTGATGGGTTGACTTACAAGGTTGATGGGAAGCAATTTACAGGAGCCACAGTTACCACTCAAGACAAAACTCTATGGTTCTCAGCACTTGAGCCAAACATCTCAGCTCAAGGAGCAGAAATTATAGCATTAACATGGGCACTCCAGTTAGCTAAAGGCAAATCTGTTAACATCTACACAGATTGGTGTTATGCTTTTGGGGTAGTTCATGCTTCAGGTGAAATCTGGAGAAATAGGGCATTTGAAAGTGATAGCATTTGGGAAACTGATCAATGAATTATTGCAAGCTATATAATCACCATCCAAACTTTCTGTGATGCACTACCAAGCACATCAAAGATTGTGGGGCCAGTACAGTTAGGCAATTACCATGCGGACATCAGCACAAAGTTTGCACCTAGATTTGGACTTAAGCAAATATTTTACTTATCTTTAGTAGACAGATTAATTACAAGAAGCTTACTCTCAAAAGGAAGTGAAATATTGGCAAAAAAATCTTGGAGCAAACATAGTAAATGGAGTGTGGATATCTATCTCAGGAAAACCATTTCTGCCAAAATTACTGCACCACCCACTGTGCACAGCAATTCATAGAAAAGGACATTATGGCATTCTTGCAATGGTGGCCACAATCCAAAAAAGTTGGATCACAATTGGCATAACAACAGAAGCCAAGAGAGTATGTGACAATTGCAAAGTCTGCATGTAATACAACCAAGCCATCACAAAATCAAAGGCTTTCTGGGAAAACCACTTGCATACACATCTTTTGAATGCTTGCAGATAGACTTTGTCACAATGCTGAAATGCCAAGGTTTTCGATACATACTTGTGATAGTGGAAAAATTAACAAAATGGCCAGAAGCATTCTTAGCCAAATGAAACAATGCAGCATTTGTAGCTAAGATCCTACTTAGAGAAATAACACCCAGATTCTCTATTCCTGCAATAATCTTGTCTGACTCTGGGAGTCACTTTGCTAACTCCACTCTTAAGCAAATCTACCAGGTGTTAGGAATCAAGAGACATTTATGTCCCATTTACAGACCTCAATTGGGTCCTACCTGGGCAACTGTTATAGAAAAGGGGAAATTATAATAACCATAAAGGGTGATCAGGGTTGGTGTTCCTCTATCATTTGCAACTAGGAAGAATACATAGATACATTCACATCACTGTATACCTATATCTCCCTAGGACCCTTTTTGTTATAACAGTTTTTGGAGAAGCCAGCAGACAAAAACCTAGGCTAACTGAAAGGGAATGAAATAAAATGGGATTGGCAAAGGCAACTTTCATCTTTACCACCATCTCACTGTTCCTGTATTCCTTTACCCAAGGGGTGATAAGATTATGGTTTCATGTTATCCCAGACTATTTTATAAAGATCTTGATATTATATGATGTGTACAAGTTCTTAGCCTTTACTATGGCAGATTTCTTGTCCTACTTACCAGCAATAGTAGTGATATTTGTGACAACAATTCAAGTGATTTTGGTAGTGAAGAAAATATTTCAGTTACTCTTTGGGAAAGACAAACATGACAATGAAGATATGTTTTCAGTGATGAAGGAAGAGCTTAGACTCATGGTGGAAATCATCAATAAGATAAAGCAAGGCCAGACTCTCAATGAACACATCATACTATAGTTAGAGATCATAGAGGACACTTACAAACCTAAAACCAAGGAAGCTCCCAGATGTAAAATGGTGGACAGTTGTACAGAAACTGACTTTGATATCAATGAGGCTACTCAAATTGAAAGTGGAGCAATTGCCACTACCACCGTGTCATTGTTCCCAATTATAGATCAGACCCAATTCAGATGGAACAGTGAACCTGTTAGCATGAAGACATACAAAGCTTTCACAGCACAAGATTTAGAGGTGCTAAAGAGGAGGTTCCCCAAATGTTTCCTGTCCCCATATAAGTCTGCAAAAGAGCTAAAATGGACCTTCAACCTTTTTAATCCGTCCTACTAGGACGTTGAATTTATATTGGATGAATTTCATACCCCCCAGTGAAAAAGCCAAATTCATTGCTGAGACAAGGGACAATCAAAATTTAGTTTCGTGACCCCATGGACATGAGGCAATAGGTTTGAGTGAACCAGAAAATATTAGAACACTCCTGAAATGTAGAACAGATCTATTAGAGGCTGTAAAAAACATGCTAAAAGACCAAATGGGTGGAATAAGTTTGAGAAAATGAGGCAGGCTGAGGACGAGCACCCTAGTTTGTTTTTAGACAGGCTCATAGAAAATTCAGAAAACTTCTTAGGATTTAACAAAGATCAAGCTGAGGAAGCTCTACCCCATATCAGGCGCTGATTCATAAAGGGAACTAGCATCCCAATCCAGGTCTACTTTAGACAGAGTTGTCCACAGTGGGAAGAATTGTCTCTGGAACCATTAGAAAGCATGCAACCTATATTCATGAGTCAAAAGGCAAAGAACAACAAGTTAGACATGAATTAGACTCAGAGAAAGACAGAACTATCCAAGAATTAAAAAGACAGCTCAAAGAGGTGAAAAAAGAGAGAGGTCATGAGGAATTTTGGAATTTTGCCTTACAGACTGCTAGGAGCCAGGAATATAAGCAAAAAGAAAATTATTCTAGCCCCCAAAGATCTAATAACACAATCCCAAAATGCTACCTATGTGGGAAGCCTGGACACCAGATCAAGAATTGTAGATTCAGAAAACAAATAGATTATACCAAAGACAGAGCTAGTAATTACCAAAAGAAGACCTACTTAAATAGCAAATGGGCTACCAAACCTCAGAAATCAGAGGCTTGTTGCCAGCATGAATGTAAATCCATTTCAAGCAAACCATCTTTGGAAGAAATGGAGAAATTTTTGAAGTTGGGAGCCAGGCCGAGAATGGCATGAAGGTTAATCTCTAATACATTTCAGTCAAGAAAGAATAATGACTATAGAGAGAACAGAGAGCTAAAAAAGCAGAATGAGGCTAATAGTTTGATGATAGGTAATAGTGATGGCAATCAATACATGACACTAGAGAATAGACATAAGTCCACTGCTGAATTAGAAATAGAAAATGAGTTGAGGCTATTACACAAAGAAATTTATGGGGAGGAGGAATCTCTTATGGAAAATACTGTTGTCACAGACTTCAATGGAAGGGATGAAAAAATATGGCAAGGGTTTAGCTAAAAGTAATACAGACTTAAAGCTAACCAGCCAAAGTAACTTTGTTGCAGATAGTGAATTAAGAGCTATGCTGCACAGAGCGAGAAGCCCAAGGGAAAGAATTGGTAATGAAACGAATCCCAGGGAGCAGTGTTTTGCCAAAGAGAAATATGTTACTTTATTAAGATTGACGCCAAATAATGTAATGGAGAGTCAAAGAGAAACACAGTTTCAAGCTCAAAAGTCTAAGTCAGAAACCTCCTTAACATCACTGAGTAAGATAATATCCTGTCTAAACCGTGAGGCTCAAAGTTTCAAACCTAGAAACAATGTAGCAGGTCTCCCAGTTTTAAAATGGCCAGCCAAAAATTTTTTTCTTAAAGCAAGTGAACAACTCAAACTTCAGAATGTTGAGGGGCTGGGAGAAACGGGCACCTTCTCTATGAACACAGATAACAACAAAAATACCTCACAATTAGAGCTAAGACATCAAGTAGCGGTGAAAGGGGAGAAAAACACACCGAATTCTTTCCCCGAAACCATGAGAGGAAACTTACGAAGCCCTACAGTGGGGGCAGAAAAAGTTGAGTTTCAAACAGTTGTTCAAGAGAAGCCATGTTTGTCAGTTTCTGAAGATTCCATTCCAGGCAGAGAAACTCAACAGCAAGCGGGACAGGCAGAATCAAACAACCAACAGGAAGTGTATATGGGGGCAGCCATTTTACCGAAAGTAGTTTCATCTTCAGACTACCATATATCTCCTAATAGAGAGGCATTAGATTCTGAATCCATTACTGCACAGCCACAAGTAGAAGAGAATCAGATACTTTCTTTGCATAATAAACTCACTAATGAGCCCTTGATCACAATAGAAATCAATGGTAAACAATTTCAAGGGATTATTGATACTGGAGCAGATGTCTCCACTTTAAAACATCTCCGTAGAGATTGTGAGATGCTTGGAACAGTATTAGTGAAAGGAGCATCTGGGATACCCCAAACTGCACCAAAATTCAAGCCAAAAATGGTGAGGTTGGGTCCAATAGAATTTGACCATCAATTCTTGTTTTTACCATCTTGCCCAAATAACCTAATTGGGAGAGACATTCTATGTAAATTAGCTGCTACCATCTATTGTGAGCCATATGGTGAGATCTATTTGCATCTCCCTAAAAGATCACTAAAGCATCATCCCAATCTGTGCTTAGATAGGATAACAAACTAGAAACACTGCAGCATCTTAGTACTGGAACAAGATACCATATATAAGAATCCAGATACACTACCCAAAGAGGTCTGGGCTAGTAGTTCATCAGACATGGGTAGGATCCTATCTGCTAAGCCAGTGAAAATTAAAGTGAAAGGAGGAATGCCACCACCTAGCATTCCCCGATTCAGATTAAGCAAAGAGTCTGTGGCAGGAATAAAACCTATTATCCAAAGCTTATTAGATCAAGGCATATTGGTATATGGATTTTCAGAATTTAATACTTCTGTCTTCCCCATAAAAAAGGCAAAGTTAGATGCTGAAGGGAACACCCAGTGGAGAATGGTACAAGATCTTAGGGCAATAAATTCTTATGTGGAACAAATCCATGCTGTAGTTCCAAGCCCATCCCAAATAATTGCAGAAATCCCATCAAATGCTAAATGGTACCCCATTGTCAATCTGGTCAGCACATACTTTAGCGTGTCAGTACATGAGGACAGCCAGAAATTATTTGCATTCACATGGGAGAACAAAACTTTATTGTGGATTTATCTTCCACAAGGGTTCATAAATAGTGGGAGCATATTTTGCCAAATACTACAAAAAGATCTTGAATCCATATCTTTCACTGCCAGCAAACTGGTGCATTATGTAGATGACATCCTACTAATGTCACCAATAGGAGATATCTGACAAAGGGACAGCATTCATCTCATAGAGGAACTGAATAGAAGAGGTCATAAATTATTCAAATCCAAGATCCCAGTGGGTTAGAGATAAAATTGAGTTTTTGGGATTCACATTGCAAGATGGTACTAGAAGCATATCCAAGAAGAGAATAGAGGATATACAGAAATTAAGCTTACCTAAGATCAAGAAGCAGTTAAGAGCAATTATAGGCAAGACTAGTTTCTGTAGACGGTGGATACCTGGTTTTTCTCATAGCAAAACCTCTAACAGAGTTAACCAGGAAAGACACCAAAGAACCACTGAAGCTAATGAACACAAAAATGCCATTGAAAAGTTAGAGAGCAATTTTATCTTCAATCCTAGAAACATTGTAGCAAGTCTCCCAGTTTTAAAACAGCCAGCTACAGAAAAAATTCTTAAAGCAAGTGAACAAGTCAAACCTTAGAATGTTGAGGGCCTGGGAAAAACAGACACCTTCTCTATGAACACAGATAACGCTAATAATACCTCACAGAAACACAGAAACATCGGGACATCGGGACCAGCACAAGGACAATACAAGAGACATTGCACAACAGACTGTACAAGGACCTGAACTGTGAAAACACCTGTGACTTGGACATCACTGGAAGAATCACAAGGAGAGAAGATCAGCAGATCAGGATTAGGTTTGAATAGTGTAAGGTTTTCACATTCAGACACAAATCACAAGGGAAATGCACAAACTAGAATGCATGCAACAGAATATAAGCTGATTGACAGCGAGATTGTGGAAGAAGGTAAGTATAAACCAAACAGCAAATGTTAGGTCATAAGTCCAACACATAGACACAGTAAAGTCACATCACATGTACATACTATAAATAGATGTAAATAGGTTTGAATGCAAAGTACAGTGGCCATAATAGACAAGAGAATTCAGATTCCTTGTTAGGTCAACAGTACTCATATTTCATAGGAACATCACATGAAAACATTGTACAAATGTAATGTAATGTTACTAACCAATAATGAATAGCTTACTACCCTGTAGGGAGAGAATAGTGACAGGGAAATTCAATAGTTATTAGCATAGGGTCAGTGTAAAATAGTTGAATGTTTAAATAGAACTGTCAATAGAAATGTCAGACAGACATTGTATAGTGTAGGTTAGTTAGTAATGAAACTAATAAATGAACACATTAACAATAGTTTAGGAATTACTTACAAAATAATCTTCCTAACTGTAGATTAGGGAATTGTTATGTAAGTCTCCTTCAGAAGTGGTTTTTTGGACTGCCAATGCCTGAATTGGCATCCCTGGACTATTCGTGGGCCCATCAGTGTCAAAGTGTATCTCAGTTTTCCCAGACCATGAGTAAGGTAGAGTGTCCTTCTCTTCACTGAACATGCTTTGCTTGACTTGTGCAAAGTTAGATTCAGGAGAGGTATTTCTCTCCATTAAAGGAAATTCTTCAGAATTGGGAATATGTTTTTGGTTCATGACTACATCCCAATCCTGTGAGTCTAAGCTCTCTTCTTGTATTTGTTCCCTAGACTCCATGTCAGTAACAGGAAACTTAATTGCAGATGTACTTTGCATAGGAAACAAAGTTGGCATTGTAGATTCTTTCTTTGTTCCTATTGGTGTCATTTTGTTTCTCTCTTGGCCATTGACGTTTATGGAATCGAATTCCTTTAAATGCATTAACTCAGAATCTACTTGAAAGGCAGCTCTCTCTGGAGTATCACAGGCTTGAAAGTGTGCTACATCTTCATGTACTTGACCCTGAAGAAGGCTTTGTACAAATTCCCTAGCTTCCGGATCCAGCTGTAAAGTTCCTTTAGTATTGTAGCTACTAGACTTTCCATTTTCCCTTCCAGCTTCCCTAGTTGGTGATAGAGAAGAGGTTGTGCCTGTGTCTGAAAATTTAGCACTCTCCTTCTCAATGGTCTGCAGGAGCCCATCTCCCTTGTTGACACTGTCTGTTTTTAAGAGTTCCCCATTAGAACACCTGTCTAAAATCATTGCCCTTGTTGTCTGGCCTTGCTGTACTACAGGTTGATGTAAATGATCCACAGTCTTACTACAGAATGATGTTTCTTTCCCCTCATAGTGAGAATCAATGAATGCTACCTTCT
This sequence comes from Gracilinanus agilis, assembly GCF_016433145.1. Classification (NCBI taxonomy): domain Eukaryota; kingdom Metazoa; phylum Chordata; class Mammalia; order Didelphimorphia; family Didelphidae; genus Gracilinanus; species Gracilinanus agilis. Next base: position 388,876,274 of record NC_058132.1, on the reverse strand, counting down.
TCAAGCTTGTATCAAGAATTTGTGCAGATGTGCCTGGTTTTCTTTCAGTGTTCCCCACATAACTCTTTCCTTTTCCATAAACTCTCTCCTTAATTTCTATTATATCCTCCTCCATTTGCAACTCCTCCTCAGTCATTTCTTTGTAACTTTGTATTACATCCACCAATCCATAATTCATAATTTCTTCTGCACCCATTTTATCTTTCCCACATTACTCTGCCACATCACTGTCACTGCCCTTATCTGTTTTTGCAACAACTAAGGCCACTTTCTCAGTTTATAAGGTATGAGGTCTGGTTCCTTGGGACAGATATTCCTCCATTTTTGACAAACTAGGGGAATTACTAAATTTGGCACAGTCATAGTCACAACATCTGGCCTTTACTTTATCACTGTATCTGTTGTTGTCCCTGTTGTTCTTACTATTACTGTTGTTGTTGTATCTCGAATTATAATAGGTATTTCTCCTGTTGTTGTTATTATTACTCCTATTTCCAAACTTTATTTGGGACTTGAATTTACATTCCCAAACTATGTAGCCAAGTTTTGAGCATAGGAAACACCGTTTGACCGAGTTGTTTGCATTGCTGGAAGATTACCTAGGCCTGCTCTGGCTCCTCTGATTGTTGAAAATAGATAATGGAGGGCACCAAGGATGTTACAATTAATCTAAATGGTTGTGGGTACACACTCTGGGTAGTAGGAGAGACTGCACCAGGATGGGGAGACCCACTGGATTAACACAGGAATGGCAGTTGGCCTCAACTGTCACCCAGCTCCCCTAGGCCAGAGTCTGGAAACCAGCAGGCAAGGTAAAAGGTTTTAACAGGTTTAATTATGTTTAACTAAAAGGTGGGAAAGGGATTTCTATACTTAAAACCTAATGAGAAAACCACAGGGCAAAGGGGAGGACTTCTCTACTCTAATCTTAGTGATCTAGCAGGCAGAGCCCAAAGGAGCAGTAATGGAGTCACTGGGAGGCTGCATCAAACCTGGTTCTAGCCAGGGTTTGACCAGCACAGCTATGGGCTGAGGGTGGCTTTGGGGTTTCTCATGGTTATCCACAGATGATCTCAGGATATCAAAAGCCAAGGTATCCAAGTAGAGAGGGTGTGCTTGAGATGTTGTCCACCAGATCCCAAACTTCTCCTCTTCTTGGTGCTGCTCTGTAGGTCTTGTCCTCTTTGTTAGAAACCACCACCACTCAGTATCCCAGGGAAATCGGGATGTAGGGTGTCCTTTACTCTGAGATCTCCCAGGGCTAACAACAGTTTGTGCCAACCCCTAATGGAGTCTCTCTCAGGGCACAAACAACTTCTTCCTGCTCCTTCATTCCATCTTGGAATGCTCTAGCTCCTTCCTGCTAGGTACATCCTTAATACTTAATTACTAACTAATCTTCCTCACAACAGACATCAGAGCCATATTTTTAATCTCCTCTATTTCCCTGGCCTTCTGAGCTTCTTTCAATTGCCTCTTGAGCTCTGCAATCTCCCTATCCTTTTCAGAGGTCTTTGATGGCTTTGGCTCACTATCTCTAGGTTCATGGACATATGCAGCCATTCTCCTTAACTCCTCAATGGGCATGGTCTCCCATTTTGGGCAATGTAACTTGAAATATGCCTGGATATAATTCAGACTCCCCTTAACAAATTGCCTCCTGACATGCTGAATGATGTCCTAAGCAGTCATGTCCCTGAACCCCAGGATAGTTTCACCAGTCTCTAATAACCTGTCCAGATAAATACTTGGGTGTTCCTCCTCCCCCTGCCTTAATTTTTCAAAGGACCCCCATGCATTAGATCTTCTTGCATGTAGCCTCATTGCTTCTGCTAAGTCCTCCCTGCACTTTCTAAAATAGATCATAATAGCATTAGAGGACAGCTCTAAATCTTGATGGTGTTCTGGCCACGAGGCAAGATTGGGGTTGCTTCTAGTTTTGGCAATAAATTTTGCCTTTTCACTAGGGGTGAACAATTCTGAAAGTAGCAATTCCACGTCCTCAAAATTTGGGTGTAAAGCCTCACTGCCCATTTATATTCCTTTATTGATTTGTGTGGGTTGACACAGAACTGGGGGAACCTCCTTTTCAAAATTTCCAGATCACCCCCTGTAAAAGGTTTATAGCCTTTCACATGAATAATGCCTGCATCTGGTTGTACAATGGTTCTGTCGGTGATTGGAAGGACAGTCACAGAAGCTGCTTCAGCCCCTGCAACCTCTTGTTGTTCAGAGTTCTCATCTTTAACCTGGTGTTTCATATCACCCCCCTTCTTTGTTGTGACAGTATTTTCAATGATCTCTAGCTGCATTATCATTTTAGCATCCAAGTCCTTCCCTTCCCTGATCTGCCTGTTAATTTCAATCAAGGTCTTCATGTGTTCCACCATTTGCTCTAAAACTGGGTTTGTAATTTCAGCTTTTCCAAATGTAAATGCCAACACCTTTCTCAAAATCATAAGGGCTCCATAGAAAGTTGCAGTCATGGCTATCCCTGATGGTGCATATGCCAAAGCATCACCCACTGTTATTGTTAGCCACATGTATATATCATAAATTCCTATGATCTGCTTAAAGATTTGGGGAACTGTAATCAACCAAAATGTGGCACAAGTCTACCAAATCCCATACATCAGGACCCCAGAGCACCTCAGTGTAACAATAGCCCTGTTGAAAAAGCTGGCCATACTTATCACTTCCCTACTAGGATCTGAAGTAAAAATCCTAGGCTGGCTGGCCAAAACTGTTATGTTTGTAATAACAGAAATGTTGGGAAGCTGATGGTTTGGCCAGGGTCAGATGTCTGCAAGACACTCTCCTGTCACACTGTCGGGCTTGAGTGAGTAGAGAGGGGATTAAGTATTCCTTGCTCTCAAACCCCTCCCCCCAAGAAGTTGTTTTCAGTTGATGGAGACAGGATTGAGTATCTTCAAGCAAGATTCAGCAGAGGCTAATCTTTAATGATGTTCCCTTTCTCTAACTTATATTCCCCACAGGTCTGATTGAGGACTGGGTAGTAGCTAGTTATCTTAATGTTGAGGACTGAGATGGATCTTGTCTTCTTAGGCTGGCAACTGACAGGAATCAAGCTAAATGGCTGCAGTGAGTATCCTTAAATAATTCCCAGGCACAGATATTAAGGACAAAGCTTATTTTGATAAAGAAAGAAAGGAAAGGCAAGAGGGAGAAATTAGGATTTGGATAAGAACTGGGAAGCCCTGAACTGTCAGGTTGAAGCTGCCCCTCCCACGCAAGGAGGGAGTGGCAGACCCTTAGCTAACTTGCTCTTTAAGCTAATAGTAATTATTTCTAAGGTCTATATAACTAAGTAATTATTATATTGATGATGGAAAGGTCTAATCCTACTAGATAGGCAAACTCCTGAGTAGAAACCACAATGGCTTTAGCCACTATGGCCTCCCAGGCAAACCTCCAAATCAGAAGCAGCAAGCAGACAGATCTGCTCACCTCAGCCCCCAGAAAGCAACTGCTTAACTCCCTCTCAACTGTCCCCTCACCCAAAGTTCTCCGGGGGGGGTCCCCTGGAATTTTGGGTGAGGCTTGACCCTGTATTTTGCAGGAATTCCATCCTGCCATCTTCTACATTACAGAATAGAGAAAAATGTTAGAATTTATTGTGAATTAACAATGTTTTATCTAAAGTTCAGTGTTAGAAACTTAAGCTACTTTGTTGCAGGAATGCACTGACTTGGAATAAGTAAGAAGCAACAAAGATAGTTATTCTTAAAAGTGTTTTATAATGTTGACATGTTATATTTGTGTTCAAATGTTATGATTTATGGAAACATTGTATTCAAATCCCATTCTTTGCCAGAAAATCTATCCTAAACCCTTGTCATTAGCATTAGGCAAGCATAGGAAGATAAGGCATTAGCTAAGGTAAGATTTATTATTTTGGGAAGGGTAATTAGTGGGATAGGAATAAATAAGTTTAAATAAGCATAGAGTAGAGGTCACCAATGAAGATCATCAGGAAATTTGCCGGTTGAATTTTCAAAAAACAAAACGGCATTCATGTTATATGTAACACAGGATTTATGCAAGATCTCCATTGCATTTGCAAAATCACCCTAGGCAATCCTGGCAGTTAGGGGAATGGAACTTTGGCCCAGCTAGTGCCAGTCTCAAGAAATGACTGTTGGAGCTGGGACTATAAATACCCCTGGAGAACCAACCTGGGGGTTCTGATTTCCTTGACCTCACCAGGACACCAGCTACCCCTTGACTTCCCCTTGGGGACCCTGGGAGGTGGAAGGGAAGTGTAGGTTGTGGATCATGAGCAGGAATTAGATTAGGTCAGCCTAGCCACAGGGACACCCCTAAACCAAATCATCAACCTCATCTGTCTAGCTGGTGAACCACTTAACATCAGAGTAGTGGAAATTATCTTTGGCTGAGGGGCTGGTTCCCTCAGCCTGATCTTGCCTTCTGAGGCTCTCTGCCAACACTGGCCAGTCACCCTTAGCAACACCTTCTCCAGACCCTAACCCTCTTCCCTCAGTTTCCCCCCCTGTGTTTAAATAAACCCTTAGCCTGATACTGAGAGCTTCTGTAGTTATTAATAACATCATCCAGGGCTAAGGGCTGTGGAGAGGGAAGATAGCAACCTCCTGATTCCTAAGGAAGCATTGGCCAGGCATCCATTTTATTCAGGAAGTGTGGCACCTTCACTTCCTGTTGGTTACTGCTTTCACTCCAGCAGGGAGGGACTCCTCATTCCCCACCTTAAAGGAGTCCACAGATACCAGGGAGACTGACTGGGCATCTCAGCTCAGGCATATACATCCCTGGATGTCTCAAATCATCTAATACTGTAGTTTTAGGTTCCCTGGCCCAAGTGACCCACTAATATCACCAGCTCCCCTATTATCAGCCTGTTTACCCCCTTATTATAGTTTGGTGAGCACAGCTAAGTCAACTACCTACAAAGATACTCAAAATGGCCTTTGCTAGGGTGCCGTTTATAGTCTCTAATTTCTCCATGCTTCTCTGGTCTGTTATGCAGGGAGCACTTGATTTTTGGTTTCACAAGGTGCCTCAATTCATTCACCATATACTACAGCTCTATGACTATTACAAATGGTGTGCCATAACATTGGCAGAATTTATATGTTTCATTCCTACGGTTATGGCTCTTGTTTTTGTTGTTGTGCAACCCCTAATTGTACTGAAGAGGGTTCTTTCACATCTTTGGCTGCTTTTTTGGCTCTACCTTTACACAAAACCTGACTCTGTCTCCCTAGAAATGGTAGAAAACATGAAGCTACTTTTCCAAGTCCTCAAACAAATCAGGGAAGGGAAAGAATTAGACGAACATACAATCCTCCAATTGGAGATTGTAGAAATCAAGTATCTAGGGGCTACCAAATCAAACAAGAAACCACAGGCTACTAAGGATACCCAGACACTGACTGCAGAACAAACCGCTGAGATCACAATATCTGTACTTCCTATTGTTGACAGAACTATCCTACACCTAGGGAGGGTATAGTCCATGTTAAATCTTATAAGGCCTTTACCCCAAATGATCTTGAGGTGCTGAGGAAACATTTTTCCAAGTTCTTCCTCTCACCTTTCAAGAACATAAAAGAAATGAAGCATGTCTTCACACTCTTTAACCCCAGTTTCGATGACATGGAGTTTCTTTTGGGGGAATTTTATTCGCCCTCTGAAAAAGAAAAAATTTTGGGGGCAGCTGGGTAGCTCAGTGGAGTGAGAGTCAGGCCTAGAGACAGGAGGTCCTAGGTTCAAACCCGACCTCAGCCACTTCCCAGCTGTGTGACCCTGGGCAAGTCACTTGACCCCCATTGCCCACCCTTACCACTCTTCCACCTATGAGACAATACACCGAGATTAAGGGCTAAAAAAAAAAAAAAAAAAAAAAATTTTGGCTGAGACTCGCTTGAACCTCAATCTCACTGCATGGCCCGCAGTCCACCATGACCTATAGTTAACATCACATGCTAATATGAGGTATCTATTCCAATGCAGGACAGATTTACTTGAGGCAATGCAGCTGCATGCCAAAAGACCAAATTCATGGCAAAAATTTGAGAAACTGAGGCAAGGTATTAATATGAAAAATGATAAAGGCTGGTATAAATATATAAATTAGTATTTTAATTAAAGCCATGTTTATAGATAAAGTTATCAGACCACGTGCTTGTAAGCATTCAAAACTGCCGCCTCCATTACTGTCTCCTGTTTCCTGGCCAAGAGCCTACTCGCAAAGAGACCTACTGGCAAAGAGAGAGACCACTCCCTCCTAACCCAGGAGATTTTAAACCCTCTCTGCGTCGACGTAGAACTCCCCAATGCCCAAAGACCCGGAAACGGAAACCAGTTGGACCATTTTGGATCACGGGAAATGTAGTTTTGATACATTTCCCATGTCCATAGAAATATATACACTTTTAGATGGCTTTTCCCAAATTTCACTTTTACAAGGGAGAAGAACACCCTCATAGCTTCCTTGATAGGGTAATTGAGGCAGACAAAACAATATTAGGCCTCAGAGATGTGCATGCCCCAGAAACCATCGACCACATCAGGAGGCAGTTTGTGAAGGGTGCTTCACTGCCAGTCCAGAGCTACTTTAGGCAGAACTGTCCTCAGTAGGATTCATTGCCACTAGAAGATATCAGGAAGCATGCATCTTATATACACAACTCAAAACAAAAGGAAGTCAGGACAGCCAGGCAGTCAGATTCAGAAAAGGACTTGGTGATAGCTGACCTCAAGAGACAACTAAAGCAGGATAAGAAGGAGAAAGAAATTGAAGAAGTTAAGAACTTTGCCCTCCAGACCAGCAGGGGGCACAGTCAGTCCAGGCAACTTGCTAGTGTCTCCAAACCCAAAACCTATTCTCCAAGGTGTTACCTGTGTGGGAAGACAGGTCATGTGGTATGAACATGTAGATTTAAGCAACAGATAGACTTTGGCAGGGCTAACAACTCCAGCCAGAGAGATAGAAATGGCAAAAGAACTTACTACAACTCAAAATGGTCCAACAATACAAGAAAGGTTGAGGGAACCAAGCATGATACTCAATGCTGCAATCATGCATGCAAAAAGTACAGCCAGTCTCCATCCCTTGATCAAATGGAGAAATATTTGGCCCAGGGTGCAATACCAAAGTCCTTATGAACTGAAGCTTCTGAATCGAAAAGGACTGATGGCAATGACAGGGATGTGTGTATAACTAATCTGAGTGTACTAGATGATTCTCAAAGACTGGACATGGGAGAACATATGTCTCTAGCAAGCTGCATAGAATACAATGATATTTCTGTGACAGAAGACCAAGAATGGGAGGACATAATGCAAATGCGCAAAGAGATTTATGGGACAATTGAGGATGACTATAAAAGGGGTCTACTTTCTCATTCCACCACAAAAGGCTTGGATGAAAAGCATAGGGACCATCCAAGAATCTGCAACAGCTTGCCTTGAGAAGCTTTGAAATCTTGGTTAGAGTCATCAGAATCTCAAAGCGTAAAAAAACAGGTTAGCTTGGATAAAGAACAAAGTGACAGGGATTTACAATATATTCAGGCAGGAGTATCATTTGTAACCCTGAAGGAGTCAAATCCCAGTGTCCAAACCCATTCCCTTGCTTTAGGCATCAAAACCCAAGATGAGGTTAGAGAGCAATCCAAACGAAGTGTTGAAAGAGGTTTGACTTTGCCAGAGCAGCCCACTGAGTTGCTGGCTGCTGGCAGCTGCTCAGAGAAATCTACATCTAGCTTTCTCAACCCCTTAGCTGATGAATTCAAACCAGAAGCTTGGGAAGGGGAGTGGTCAGCTGTCATTTCCAGTGATTAGTGTGCTCAGTAATAACATCATTGAAGTCTGTTCAGTAGTTGGAGACACAGATCAACTGACTTCAGCCACACAGCCAAGGCCTAGATAATGAACTCCAGACAGCTTCTGAGTTGGGAGTTGTACCAGAGGTGTTGAAGGGAATAGAAACTTAATATCATACATTCCCTGACACGACTGATGGGAAAACTGATCCGGGGGTTTGTAGTTCACAAGATAACAGAGTGAATGGAAAAACAAGTCAAACCTCTATTTCTTCAGCCCTTAGTCAGAGGCAACCTGAAAGTTCCATGAGCTCTGCAGAGCTCAGCCTAGTAACCACGGTTACTCACTCTCCAGCTCTCAGTGAGAGAGAGTGCCTGCTCTCTGAGCCAACTTTCTGTAGTGAATCTCCCAATCAAAACTTGCCCGATTGTGCTGCAGGAAGTTCTGATTTAGCTCACAGTGACCATACAAGACTTGAAAAAGTGCTTGCACAAGACCATAAGCATAACTGGATTGAAACCAAGGGCACAGATACAACTGAAGGTTCATTATTGCCCTTTTTCCCAGTAAAGTCCAATAGGAACAGGGAACCCCTTGTTAGCTTGGAAATTGGAGGGGGGTTGTTATGATGCCCTCCTCAACACTGAGGCAATGGCTCCTGTTCTACATGAGGCTCCTGAAGGATGCAAATATTAGGGTAGCTTAAGAATCAGAGGTGCTTTGGGGATAGCTCAACAAGTCCCAAAGCTAAAAGTCAAAATGGTGAAATTGGGCCCTCTAACTCTTGAACACTACTTTTAATTGATGCCATCGTGTCCTTCAAACCTCATGGGGTGAGATCTCTTCTTGTGTAAATTACCTGCCACCATCCAATGCCAATCGGGTGTGCAGATCTATCTCCACCTACGTAAGAGATCTCTGAAGCATCCCGTTTTGTTTTTAGACCCATGTAGTGAGGAACCAACTTACCAACAATGTGACATTTACCAGGTTCCTGATGATATAGCTGATTATGTATGGGCTAAAAATTCTAATGAAGGGGGCAGAATCTTGTCTGCTGAGCCAGTGAGAATAGAAGTGAAGGAAGGTATACCACCATGAATTCCTCAGTTTAAACTAAGCAAAGAGGCGATCAAGGGGGTGAAACCCATCATAGAGAGTTTATTCCAGCAGGGTATTTTAAGATATGACTTCTCACAGTACAACAGTCCTATCAGGCCTATGAAGAAAGCCAAACTATCTCCTGATGGGAAGACTCGATGACGTTTGGTACAAGACCTTAGAGCTGTTAATAACCATGTGCAGAAAACCTATGCTGTGGTTCCTAATCCATCTCAAATCATAGCAGCTATACCAAACAAAGTTGCTTGGTTTACCATTCTAGACCTCTGCTCGGCCTATTTCTCTGTTCCCCTGCACAGAGACAACAAGCAGCTGTTCACTTTTACGTGGGAGGGCAAATCTGTCCTATGGACCCGTTTGCCCTAGGGTTTTTCAGATTTGGCCTCAGGCTTCTGCCAAGTCTTGCAGAGAGACCTGAGTTGATCACTTTCCAAGACAGCAAAATGGCACATTATGTTGATGACATCCTGCTAATGTCACCATCTGCTGAAGTCTGTTATAGAGACAGCGTGCACTTGATTAAAGAGCTAGGCAAGAGAGGATATAAAATTTCCAAGCCCAAGCTTCAGTTTGTGAGATCAAAAGTGGAGTATTTGGGATTCATCTTGGAAAAGAGCTCCATTAAGATTTCCCAGAAGAGAACACAAGACATACAGAGTTTGAGCTTGCCTAGAACTAAGAGGCAGCGCAGGGCAATCATAGGAATAACGAGTTTCTGTAGAAACTTGATTCCAGGTTATGCTCTCATCACTAAACCTCTGATAAAGCTAACCAGGAAGGAAGTTCCAGAACCATTGAAGCTAGCTAAAAGCATATCCATGCTATAGAAAAGCTCAAAGCGCTAACTCTATCAGTGCCTGCCCTAGGAATCCCTGACCATAATGAACCTTTCCTCTATGTTCATGAGGATAAAGGGATAGCCTCTAGTGTTCTCACACAATCATTTGGGAATACCCTTAGACCAGTTGCCTATTATAGTTCAAAGCTAGATTTAGTGACCTGTGGAATGCCAAGTTGTTTGAGAACTATTTTTGCTATAGCCATAATGATTAGGAAAGCATCTTCCTTGGTATTAGGGGGTGGGCTGAAAGTATTTTCCCCACACCAAGTGGAATCTACTCTAAGGAACACTACACTTCAAGCTTTCACCTCCCAAAGGTTATCACAATACCAAGCAATCCTGTTGGCTAATTAAAACATCACATTTCACCGGAGCAAAAATTTGAATCCTGCAACTCTGATTCCAGATCTATGTCTGGAAGGAGAGAGTCTACACATTTGTAAAGATGCACTTAAAATTGTGCATAAGACAAGGGATGATCTATCCGATAGTGCAGTAGAAAATCCTGAATTGACACTTTTCACGGATGGGTCATCTTACCTAGTAGGCACTCAGAGATTTACTGATGCAGCAGTAGTGACAGCTTCTGAAACCCTTTGGTACTCATCCCTAGTGCTCTAGGGGCAGAATTGGTTGGATTGATCCACAGTCTAAGATTAGCTGAAAATTGGAGAGTTTTTATACCAACTCCCGGTATGCTTTTGGAGTAGTGCATCATTCTGGTGAACTCTGGAAAAACCGAGGCTTCATAACATCTAATGGCAAACAGATAGCATATGGCACTTTAATAAATCAGCTCTTAGAAGCATTCCAATTACCAGCCCAAATTTCGGTTATTCATTGCCAAGCCCACAGCAAAATACAAGGGCCAGTGGAATCAGGGAATAGAAGAGCTGACATTACAGCCAAATTCAGGGTGAGGTATAGACCAATTTCAGTCCTGAACTTGTCTTTGGTGGAGGAAGTTGACCTCAAAAATGCATACTCCTCAAAGGAAGTGAAAGATTGGAAAAAACACCATGGTGCATACTTAGCTAATGGAGTTTGGCTGGGGACAAATGGAAAACCTGTGTTGCCTAGATCCCTGTATTTCACCTTCTGCAATGCATTACATCAAAAAGGGCATTATGGAAGTCTGGGCCTGGCAGACTCTATAACTAGGTATTGGAATGCAAGGGGCATATATGAAGTTGCAATGAGAGTTTCTTAGAGATGCAGAATTTGTATGCAGTTCAACCAGACTGTTAACAAAGTCCATAGTCTGGAAGGCAAACCATTAGCCTTTACACCATTTGAATGCATACAGATTGATTACATTACCATGCCAAGGTGTCAGGGCTATAGGTATGCATTGGTGATCCTGAATAGATTAACCAAGTGGCCTGAGGCTTTTCCAGCCAGTCTCAATACATCAGTGTTTGTAGTGAAGGTTTTGCTTAGAGAATTAATACCCAGATTCTCTATTTCACTACACATTGCGTCTGATTGTGGTTTGCACTTCACACACAAAGTTCTAGCTACAGTGTATGAAACCCTAGGAGTCAAAAAACATCTACATTCCATGTACAGACCCCAGTCAAATGGACAGATTGATAGACTTAATAGATCTTTGAAGACCCTAGTGGCTAAAATCTGTGCTGAATCACATTTGAAGTGGCCAGATGCATTACCTTTGGCATTGTTTCATCTTAGGTGCCAGCCCAATAGTATCACTCATTTGTCACCCTTTAAGATGCTATATGGACATCCACCCTACCATGGCAAATCACCTCAAAGCATCCATAACCTATCACATCTGGGTATGGAATGCTAGCTCCATGAGTACATCAAGTTACTCAAACAGTGTTTAGATCAGCTTCATAAGTTGGCTTTGAAACATAAAGAGTACCCTTTGATTTTAGTCTACACAACTTCCAGCCTGGAGATTATGTCTACATTAGAAACTTTACTAGGAAGTCTGTGTTAGAACCTAAGTGGCATGGTCCATCTCAAATAATCTTAACAACCCCTAGTGCAATCAAGGTTAAGGTGAGGGACCCATGGTTCCATTTCACCCATGTCAAGTCAGCAAAACATATGTCCCAACAACAACAAGATCCAGTCATCATACAGCACAATAGTCAATTAGCACCAATCAGCCAGCCAAGCAGTAAGACCATAACAAAACCAAAATCTAAAGGTCAGACCATGGCCTTCCAGCAATTCACTTATGAGCCAGAATCAGTGCAAGAGTCAGGGAGCAGCCAAATATTACACCAAAATGATTACCTCAAAACTAATTACAATCACTTAGAAGAAACATCCATAGACTATAATGACAATGAAGAAGAATCAGCTACAGAAGAAGAGACAACATCTGATCTTCAATCAGTTCAAGACCTAGATAGTGACTTCGATGAGTAATTGCAAAGGCACAAATGACATCATAATGAACTCTTGGTTTAACTTTGATCATCTTTATTTAACTGCAAGGACAAGAAAGAAGAAAAAGATTAGTTAAAGTTTCATGGACACACAACTTCGATCATGACACAAGTCAACACAAGTGAACATCAGTTCCAGTGCAAGTCGACAAGCATGTGTGGTAACATCATACGACATAACGGGAGTGTTGCTGACTTCATGGAGCACTGCAAGGACATCAACGTTGATGATTACAAAGACAACCGTGACCTGACTACACATCCGGTGTATTGGACAACAGTTCTGTGAAGAGGATCATCTGATCAGTGTTGGATCAGTGCACTTGGAGAGCACATTTTGCACCCAACTGAATTCTCACTGCACCCAACACTTTAAAATTCCATCCACTCAGTACATGCAATTGGCAGAAGAATTCTGAAGGAGTAAGTATGTAACACACTTCATCACATGGTCAGGTCATAGTGGACAACACAAAACATTTCTGACTTCACATCTCTGTATGAAACATTAACTTACACATAGGAGAGAAGGGTTTGTCTGCCTTAGCTTAGAGTTTTTTCTCTTACTTTGGTTCAGACACCTTCTACTCAAACCCATCTGACATTTCCATTTCTTTTAAAGAATGTAAATATGTAAATGCTTGCTTACTAACCCTTAGTAATAGCTTCCTTAGTAATAATTCTTACTACCACACAGGGACAGAATATTTAGTCTGATAAGTTAGAACAGGGTCAGAATTTTCTTTGTAAATATTGTACATAGTTTAAGTCTCTGGTTTAACCAAAAGACTTATAATTAGTATTAGGTTTACTTATCTTTACTAATGCTTCCTAACGTAGGCATAAGTGTACTACATATCGACATACTAACTTTTAGGAAGATTGGATTAGGTTTTAGAAACTTACTAGAAATTTTTCTTTGTTACTTTGTTGTTAGTTCATGAAGTTAGAAAATCTCATAGCTAGAGTTTGCCTCTTTGTTTTTAGTTAATGTTTACTTTAAGACTGTTTGTTGATGTTTTGTGTTTAATCTTGTTTTGCTTTCTGTTCGAAATTTTTTGTAAAAGTTTAATCCCCATTTCTTTCCTTTCCCTTTCCCATAACCTGTCTTAGTTTAGCTTAGAATAGTAATAGAATAAGATTAGGAGCTAAGAAACTCCTTTTCTTGTTTTGCAATGCTTAAATAGGAATAAGAAGATATTGTCTTGGTTTAGTCCTAGTGTAAATGTAGAATTCCTGGAGAACTTAGGGACCTGGAAATGTCACAAGGTTCGAATTTCCAAAAGACAAATGAGCAAATTGTAATGCAGGATTTATGCAAGATCTCTTGCATTTGCAAAATCACCCTAGGCAATCCTGGCAGTTAGGGGAATGGAACTTTGGCCCAGCTAATGCCAGTCTCAAGACCTGACTGATGGAGCTGGGACTAAAAATACCCCTGGAGAACCAACCTGGGGGTTCTGATTTCCTTGACCTCACCAGGACACCCAGCTACCCCTTGACTTCCTCTTGGGGACCCTGTGAGGTGGAAGGGAGGAGGGGTAGTGGATTGTGAGCAGGAATTAGATTAAGTCAGACTGGATAGGTGGAATTGGATACATATTGTTGCTAGGGAAGCTTGTTCTGAAACTTAGGAAGTGAAATTACAGAAGTCTCAACTGAAAGAAAAAGAAGTCTGTGTATCAAATATAGAAAGGTGGTAAAATAGAAAGATTAGGTAGGCCTGGGGGCTGAGTTATCTGCCAATTCTTGATGGTGCTTTTTGAGTGCTGGCTGACCATTATAAGTTTTAAAGCAAATGAAGAGAGTTTATTCAGGATAAAGATCTATTGTTCCCTCATAGGGCCAAATACTCAACAGCCAATAAAAGATGTCTACATCACAGAGCACTTATGATGTCACGTCATATCACCAAGATAGCAGGAGGGAGGATGATAAATAAGAGGAGGGGACTGGGGAGATCATTTCTGAAAAGGAAAAAATGAGGTAGGATGTGTTATGGTTTCGGGGGTGGCAGTTTGATAAATAGTGGAGTTTTGTGTCGTAGAGGAGTTTGCTATGGATTATTTTGTTGTGGAATGGTTTGCCATGATGATGCTTTCTTAAATAGAAATTTTTCTTAAACTCTTGAAGAACCCAGTGATACTTTGCAGCAGTGGCCTAAGAGCATAGAATTCTAAAGGAGATTTCTGAGGTTTTGTCTAGCAGTTTCAAAGAGATGTAAAATTATTGAGAAATCTATAAATATTAGAAGAAGTTGCTATAGCATGTTCAAGGGAAAGAAAATCTATCATAACTAATATCCTTTATTTTTATTTCATATGATTTTTACCATTTTGGTCATTTATATACCAAACAAATACAATGTCATGGGGAATTTTTCTCTATATAAATATTTATAAACATAAGTAGTTCTATTTATGTATGTAATGCAAAAACTAAATATAAATACATATATGTGTATTTATATAAATATACAAATCAATATATATACCATATATCTATTTCAATTTAAATAGAAGCATACATAATTATATTTGTATCTGCATGTATTTATATATTATTGTTGTTTAGTCATTTCTTTTGTCTAATGCTTCATAACCCCATTTAGGTTTTTTTTTTTTTTGCAAAGATAATTAGTTTTCCATTTGCTTCTCCATTTCATTTTACAGATGAGGAGGCTAAAATAAGCAGGATTGAGTGACATTCATGTAGTCATTCGGCTAGTAAATGTCTAAACCTCTATCTACTCCTTCACCTAGGCATCAAACTTTTATATATATATTCATATCCGCATCTATGTCTATGTCTTTGTTTAGGTCTGTCTATGCACATGCACACATGCGTGCACACACACACACAGAAACTGCGCTTACGGCATTTTGTCAGAGATAATTTTAATGTTCCCAGGCCAAGTGCCTTTCTATTCACTAAAATTTTTGATCACTCATTCTTTCACTTGACTTTTTGGTGCCTTTACTTGCTCCTAAGTTCAATAATGGAATTAGACTAATTGATTTAGTCATCAAAGGTCAGTTGTTTTAAAATTTAATATCTGTTTTTTCAATATAATTAATTCTTTTTGTAATTTTTTTGTAATTTTTTATACATTAAAAAAAGGGCAGTTTGTCAGAGATCATTTTAATGTTACTAGGCAAAGTACCTTTCTATTCACTAAAATTTCTTCATTTTTCTGTGCCTTTATTTGCTCCTAAGTTCAATAATGAAACACAAAAATGGGTTAAGAACTTCTGATATAAAAGGTCTTTAAGCTTCCTCCCAGCTATAAATTTCTTGATCTAAGATCTATGATCTTGATCTAACACACATTAATTGAATATCTTTTTCATATCTCTCTTTTTCTCTACATGTATTATATACTTGCTATATTATTTACTATACTTACTAGTATATCTGAAAAGTTTGTCAACATGTTTTACTCCTTCTTTTAAATTAAAGAACAAGTAATATAAGATGAAAGAATGTGATCTTTTGTGAACTGAGATAGCAAAGGGATCATCTTAAATATCAGAAGAAACAAAGCAGTAGACAATTAACAGAATTCCATACGTGATACAACCTAAGAAGTGATAAATTTTTTGAAAGAAATAAAATTTAATGGTTTCAGGTGTCCAATTAGCTAGATTATGAATACCTTTAGTGGTATAAGGGCCCTGGTATTCCGTGAGAGGTTTTGCCTAAGACATGGGGCATTCCTATACCAATCTCTTCTGGCTCCCATAGTCATTTTCATGTATTAAGGTTGTAAAAGGAAGCTGAAAAAGCAATGAAGTATTTCTTTGGGAATGGGAGATTAGAGTATGAAATGTAAGTTTAGTAAACTTAATTGGATTTGTTCTCTAATATATGGTCAGAGAAGGATACATGACAACAAAGTTCTACTCCAAATCTTAGTCACCACAAAAAGAGTGGCTATAAATATTTTTTGTAGAAACAGGTCCTTTTTCATTTTGTGTTATCTTTTTGGGTTCCAGACCTAGTAATGGTATTACTAGAACAAAGAGTATGTGTTGTTTTAGACCTTTGGGCATGATTCCAATTTGTCCTCCAGAATGATCAAATCAGTTCATAACTCCACCATCTATGCATTAGTGTCCCAATTTTGCTATAACCCCTCCAACATTTATCATTTTCCTTTACTGTCATAATGGTCAGTCTGATAGGTGTGAGATGATGGTACATTGAAGTTGTTTTAATTTGCATTTCTCTAATCAAGAGGAATTTAGAACATTTTTTCTTACAATTATTGATAGCTTTGATTTTTCATCAGCCTATTCATATCCTTTGACCATTTGTCAATTGGGAGAATGACTTGTATTCTTATAAATTTGACTTAGTTCTTTATATGTTTGAGAAATTGGACTTTTATCAGAGAAATTTAGCATAAATTTTTTTCCAAGTTGTTTCCCTTCTAAGTTGTTTTTTTTTTTTGCTTTTACAAAAACTTTTTTAATTTGATAAAATCAAAATTTTTTATTTTATATCTTATAATAGTCTCTATCTCTATTTAGTCATAAATTCTTCCCTTCTCAATAATCTGTCAGATAACATAGTCTATGTTGCCCAAATTTGCTTATTATAAACCCATTTGGGCCCTTTCTTGGTATAAGGTATGAGATCTTGATCTAAATCTAATTTTTACCGTACCATTTTCTAATTCCCCCAAAAGTTTTTGTCCAATAGACAGTTTTCTCCTAAAAACTGGGATTTCTGGTTTCTCAAACACTAGATTGCTGATGTCATTTACCCTTAATTTATTTCATTAATTCACCCCTTGATTTGATTATTTGAAAAATAATATTTCATTGATTCACATTGATAAGAAACAGAAGTTTCTTAGCCAGTACCAGATTGTTTTCATGATTCCTGCTTTATAGTACAGTTTAAGAACTGGTAAATACTAGGCCACCATCCATCATATATTTTTTCATTAATTTCCTTGAAATTCCTGATATTTTGTTCTTCCAAATGAATTTTTTTATTTTTTATAATTCTATAAAATAGTTTTTTGTCTTTTGATTGGTATGGTACTGAGTGGATAAATTAAGGTAGGTAGGATTGCAGTTCTATTTTTATTAAGTATATTTTTATCATATAAGAATACTTTCAAAATAAAAATGATAATAAAAGAGTGCAATTATAACTAGTCAAGATTTTTGCTATCATCACAACTATTTGCAAATAATATTAGAAATGAGAGTTATAGAAATATGGCGAGTAAAAAAATTGAGGGAATAATGAAAGCATACTGAGAACAAAATTATTACCTTTTATAGATGATATAACAGATTATTTAGAAAATCCTAGAGAGTCAAATAAAAAAAATTAAAATAACTACCAGAAAATGCAGGATATGAAATAAATCCACATAAAGCATTAACATTTTCTATATATTACCCTCAAACCACTTAGCAAGAACAAATAGAGAAATTCCCTTTAATAATGAAAGAGAAAGTAAAATACTTAGAAGACTATCCATTAAGGTAATGGGATGAAGGATAGGGGTTAGAGTACCTGTTCTCTCTACCAAATTAAACTATGATATAATGCCTCAAGACAAATATTGGAGCAGTATAACCCCAAAAAAGACAGGACAAAATAATTTTTAGCTTAAAATAACTTAGAAGGCCAACAGAAAAAAAATCTGCTGCCCTGTGGTGAAAGTGGAGTACAGAAGTGGGAGGACAAGGCAGGCTCCATCACAGAAACAGGCCATGGATACTTCAGAATTAGCAGCAAGGGGCTTCTAGAGCTCTCATCCACAGATGGTAAGAGGGTCAGACAACTACTCAGAAAGAAATTATCTGTGGCCCTTTGAGGGCAATACAGCCACCTCCTAAAAAGGAATTCCAGAAGGATAATTCACAGAAATATTATAATCAAATTTCAGAACTTACAGGTTGAGGAGAAAATATTCAGCCAGATAGAAACAATTCAAATATTGTGGATCCATAGTTGGGGATATCAAAAGATTTAGCAGTTTCTAATTTCAAGGATCAGAGAGCCTAGAATAGGATTTTCCAGAGGACAAAGGAGCTAAGACTTCAAATAGTAATTACTTAACCAACTAAACTCAGCATAATTCTTGCACAGGAAAAAATGGATATTCACTGTAAATAGAGAACTTTCAGACATTCCTGGTGAGAAGACCAGAACTGACTCATAAATATAAGACTCAAGACAAACATAAGAAGGCGAACAAATCAAAAGACAGTCAATAAGTATAAAATGTGTACCCTCACTACATGGGGAGATGATTCTTGTTACTAAAAACAACTTTGTCATTATTAGAGAAGTTAAAATGAACATCTCTCTCTCTCTCTCTCTCTCTCTCTCAAGAGAGAGAGAGATAGGGCAAGGGTATGAGTTGAATATGATAGGGTGAGTTTAAAAAAATGAAGGCATGAGAAGGAGGAATCCATTGGGAGGAGAGGGAAGGGAAAGATAAAATGGGATTACTTTTTACACATGAAAGAGCATATATTGGCGGGATGATATGGGGGAGGTGAGAAAAGGAAAGCATATGAACCTTTTTCTCATCAGAATTGGCTCAATGGGAAAAATGTTGATAGAATCAATCCAGTATAGTAATCCATCTTACCTACAAGCAAGTAAGAGGGAATAGAGTAAGGAAAGGGTGATTGGGGCTCATAGAAAAGCAGAAAAATTGAAGAGAACAGTCAGAAAATAGGGGGAAATAATATGAAGAGTAATACACAGTTAATGGTGCAAAATTTTTTACAATTCTCGTATAGGGGCCTGATTTCTCTAACAGATAAAGAAATGAGTTGAATATATAAGCATACAAGTCATTACCCAATTGATAAATGGATATGAACAGGATAAGAACAGGAAGTTCTCAGAAAAAAGTATTTAAAACTATATTATGGGAAAATGCTCTAAATTATTATTAGTTAGAAAATAGAAATTAGGTAACACTCCACACCTATCAGATTGGCAAATTATCACTGAAAAAGGAAAATGACAAAAATTAGAGGGGATATAAAAAGACTGAGACACTAATAGACTATCAGGAGAGGTGTGAAGTGATTCACTCATTCTGGAGAGCAGTTTGGCCCTATGCCCAAAGTGAGTAATAAAACAGTACATACTCTTTGACCTAGCAATATCAATACTAAGTTTGTATCCCAAAGAGTTTAAAAAAAAAACAAAAAGGGGAAGGAAGTATACATATAAAAATATTTAAAGCAATTCTTTTGTGGGGGGATCAAAGAATTGGAAAGTAAGGAGATACCCATCAATTGAATAATGACTAAGTTGTGGTATGTGATAATTATGGAATACTATTGTGTTGTAAGAAGTGATAAAAAGAAGAGCTCAAAAAAATTGGAAATGCAAAAACTGAAATAGTGAAATAAGAAGAACCATACAAACATTGTACATAGTGACAGGAATACTGTAATAAACAACTGTAAATAACTTGCCTATTCTCAGCAATACAATGATTCAAAAGAATCTCTATTGATAAAGGGATTTTTTTTTGCCTATTGATAAAATACTATCTGTTTCTAGAGAAAGAATAGATGGGGTCTTTATCCAAACTAAAGCAAACTTTTCACTCAATTCTTTTTGCTTAAAATTTCTTCCACAAAAGATTAAAATGGGGAAATGTTTTACATGACTGCGCATGTAAAATGTATATGAGATTACTTACTATCTCATTGGATTGAAGAAGGAGAGAATTCAAAACTCAAATTTCTTTTTAAAATGTTGGAAACATTTTACATTTAAATGAGGAAAAATAAAATAAAGTTATACAGAAAGACTATATGTATTCATTGACAAAATTCTCTTTACATAAAGACCTAAGTAATTAGAAATATTAGTTAAAATCCTCTGCAAACCAACTAATATCACGAAATGGAAATACTATCTAAATTAATGTATTTAGTTGCTATACCTAAGAAACTACCAGAAGATTGCTTTCATAGAGTTAAAAAAAGTTAGAACATAATTCATTTGGAGGAATAAAAAGGTTAAAAATCTCAGGAGACACAATGAAAAACAAAAAAAGCTTAGAAGGAAGGAAAGATACTAACTATTCCATATTCGAAGTCATTTACAAAGCAGAAATTTGTCTAAATTATTTGGGCAGTTTAAGAAATAGATTTCTGACACTTACTAGATGTGTGGCACTGGGTAAGTGACAACCCTGTTTGCAGTTTACTTTTCTGTAAAATGAGCTGGAGAAGTAAATAGAAAACTATTATCTTCTGTACGAAAATTCCAAATCAAATAATAGTCAGATATGATTAAGTGACCAAAAAAATGAAAAGAAAAAGATCAATGATCAATTAGTGGAAAAGATTAGGTGTACAACATGCAGAATCAAATGGATCTTGTAAGAAGATAATGTTTCATAGATTCGAAGTCCTCAGACTACCAGAATCAGGAATAATGATTCTTTTTAAAAACTGCTGGAAAATCTGGGAACTGGGTGAGGTGAGTTTTTACATAAGTTCTCTTAACTTGGAATACATGAATGCACAAATGGTCCATGAATAGACTTTAAGAGTTCAGTGATATTGGAAGAGAAAAAAATGCATGTTCATTTTCAAGAGCCTCTAATTGAAATTTAACAGATTTTAATAAAATGTTTTTTTTTTAATTTAGGAAAATGGCCCATAGGTTTCATTTAATGGGTCAATGACACAAAAAAAAAATGGTTAAGAACAGCTGACAAGAGAAGAGTCATTAGGATAAGAGTGATTTAGGGTTTACTTAGCTGAAGAATTCACAAAGAAAGCTGAGATGTAGGAATTAGAAAGATAGGAAGAGAACCTGAAAAGTAAATGCAGTTTTATAAAAATCTTAACACAGAGTATCCTCGAACAGGTAGTGATTTTCTATGTCATAGATTTTGAAGAATGAAGATCAAGAAAAGGCCATTAGATATATGGCAGATAAGAAATCATTCCTAATTTTACAGAAAGTTGTTTCATTTGAGTGATGAGGAAAGAAGTCAGATGGCAGGAGGTTTAAAAAGTAGTTCAGAGCAGGAGGAAGTGGAGGCTCTTTGAGTATAGATGGTTTTCTCAAATAGTTTTAAGAAAAAGTCTAAAAATTTAGGGCAATAAGTAGTGGAGGTGGTCAGACCAAGAGAAGTTTATTTTTGTTTTTTGTTGGTATCAATGAGGCTGAGAAGCGTGTGATTTTTAGGAAGCAAGGCCATACCATGTAAATAAGAGACTAGAAAATAAAGAGAAGGTGGGAATGATTTTTGGAACAATCCATCTGCAAGAGAATATGCTGGAGAATGGGGTCCAGGATACATGTAGAGGTGTGACTTAGCAAGGAGAAAGAAATATCTCATCAACATTCAAAATCAAAGTCATGAATGCTTGAAATTTATGCTTTCATGAAAATCAAAACATGATTTTCAAAAACAATACTTAAGAAGCATAAAAGGATAAACAGCAAAGAGAACTCCTAAGGGATTCAATAAAGTTATTTACATTCTTGCAAGGTTAGATGAAATGAGTAACTATTAAAAACTTTATTAGGGCAAGAATAGAGATCATTGATGTGAGTTGTCTATGAAGGGATGATACTCTGCCAAGAAAAGTAAAAAAAATTAAGGCCTTAGAAATGGGAATGCACAGGGAAAAGGGGATAAGTTAGAACAGAATAAATTATCTGAGATAAAAGATGTGAAATAAATATTTTAAAATGGAAAGATATATGATTTTGTGATGAGTTATTCTAATTTTCCTAATGTAGTGTTTTATTTTAAAATTTTTCATCAATATACTTTATGAAAATTGGAAAACAGTTTTCATTCTCTATTTTCCACTCTTCTTTGTTTATGTATCAGTACCATATTTCTGTCATACAGGAATTTGGTAGAACTCCTTTTCCTTTTTTTTTCAAAATAGTTTATAGGATTGAAATTAGTTGTTCCTTAAATATTTTGTAGAATTCACTTTGAATTGTTGAAGTTTATACCAGGAATACAGGGGCTGGCACAATATTATGAAAAGTATCAGCATAATTGGTTATATCAATAACAAAATCAATGAAAATAACATGATAATTTCTATAGATATAGAAAAAGCTTTTGGCAAAATACAACACCCATTCCTATTAAAACTTTAGAAAGCAAATGAATAAATGGTACTTTTCTTAAAATAATAACTAGTACTTATCTCAAACTAATAGGAAATACTATGTATTTTAAGGGCAAGCTAGAAGCATTTTGAATAAGATCAGGAGTGAACAAAGAATACATATTGTTACCACTGTTATTCAATATTGTACAATATTAGATATACAAAGAAGAGAAGGAAAAGAAATTGAAGGAATTGGAATACCCAACAAGGAAGCAGAGCTATCACTCTTTCCAGATGATATGATGGTATACATAAAAAATCTCACAGAATCAACTAAACCAGTTGAAATAATTAACAACACACAAATATTAATAAAATTAGTTATTAAAATAGTGCAATGAATGAGAAATGGCTGAATCATTTCTAGCTTATAAATGCAATGAAACATAACAGATTAAAATCAGTAAATATCAGGAATACAAGAAATCTGGAAACATCTTTATAAACTTTGATGTAAAGCAAATAGAGCAAAACAAGACCAAAAAATTACTACACAAGAGAATGTTTTGGGTGTATATTTTTTACCCTTATGTTCTGTTCTAGAACTGATGCTATTAGTTACAAGCCAGAAGAGCAGTAAGAGCTCGACAATTGGAGTTAAGTGATTTGCTTAGGGCCATATAGCAAGGAAGTGTCTCAGGTCACATTTAAACCCAAGACCTTTCCAAGCTTGTTCCTTTGGTTACTAAGAGTGTTGAACCAAGTTTGAACTTCATAGATTTCTTCAAATAGACAATATATTTTGGGCTATTCACACATCTGGTAATGGTATCCAGTTCTAATTGTATCTTTTCAAGACTTTTTAAATATTGAGATTGTTTTAGTGAAGAATTCAGAGTTCTTGGCACTCATTACTTTCTAGGACTATAAAACTTTAAGAAGGAAAATATTATGTTCAAATATCTATAGTCATTCCAAGACAGATACAAAGTTAAGACTGTTTAGTTTCTTTACTGCCATGTTGTTTTTTAGTTGTGTCTTACTCCCCATGACTCCCTTTGGGGTTTTCTTCATGAGGACACTGGAATGGTTTGCTATTTCCTTCACCAACACATTTGATAGGTGAGAAAACAGACAGAGTTAAATGACTTGCCTAGGGTCACACAACTAGTAAGCATCTGATTTGACTGGATTTGAATTTACAAAGATGAGTCTTTCCTGATTCCAGGTTTGGCATTCTATCCTCTGTGCCACTTAACTGTCCTTTACTTTAGTGTTCACAATTTAAGCTCTGACTACCTGGAAGAAACAGTAAATATAGGTCAGCCATGCATTTGTAATATCAAATAGTGATAGGAATTTCCTAAATAGTATAACACTGACAAGGAATACTGGGGTCCTAAGGATTGGGATTATGCTATGTCCTCTCCCTTTCCACTAAAGGGCTCTCTCTTGCTTTGGACATAAGCACTTAACGATCAGTTTAAAAGATCATTAATGATCAAAATTAATGATCAAAAGCCTTTGACACTTTTTGTCTCGATCCTGTAGCTCTAGGGAAAATTGAATGGAAAAAAAAATTGGCCAAATAAGGAAGCAAAAAGGTACTCAATCTATTCTGTGAGACAGCTACTAATTTCCTCCTCACAAAAGATGAGTTAACATACACAAGATCTGAATTTATTTCATGGTCTCTGGACCTCTGAAATTTATAATGTTGATTTTATGCAGAACACAACAATATTAAGACTTGATGTTTGATCATTTCTGTAGGACAGACAGTCAGTTCAGTTAGGTTCAAGTTTGCCTAGTTGAGACCCCAATCTCTCTTGTGGTGGCTACTTGGAAGAAGCTGCCAGGCTCTCAGGGTGAGGAAAAGAACAGCCCATCCTCTTACAGCTCAAGAGAGAATTACTTGCCACTTGCCCTAGAGCAGTGGTTCCCAAACTTTTTTTGCCTACTGCCCCCTTTCCAGAAAAAATATTACTTAGCGCCCCTGGAAATTATTTAAATTTTTTAAATAGCAATTAATAGGAAAGATAAATGCACCTGTGGCCATCACCATCTCCCTGGATTGCTGCAGCACTCACCAGGGGGCAGTGGCACCCACTTTGGGAATCACTGATCCAGAGCATCAAAGGAAGAGAACATCAAGATGCCTCTTCTTTTTTTTTTTATAATTTTTTTAAAAAAATTTTAAAACCTTAACTTTCTGTGTATTGACTTATATGTGGAAGATTGGTAAGGGTAGGCAATGGGGGTCAAGTGACTTGCCTAGGGTCACACAGCTGGGAAGTGTCTGAGGCCGGATTTGAACCTAGGACCTCCTGTCTCTAGGCCTGGCTCTCAATCCACTGAGCTACCCAGCTGCCCCCCAAGATGCCTCTTCTTTTTAATGGATGTAACACTACCCCCTACCTTATGCTGTCACAGGCTGGGGAGAGGACCATGGACCACGTGCTGCTGAGTCCTTGTAGGACTGCGTTATATGTGGTCCATAGGAGACTGGCAGGGCAGTTCTGAGCATGTTCCATCCCTATTTCCATGACATTGATATGAAAAGAGAGCCAGACAGATAGACATAAATAAAATCTTTTTATGTGTTAATAATCACACTTGTTCTAAATGCAAGCTTAGTCCTTTCTTCAACCTATAATTTGAGAAAAATCACAATTCAAAAGCACAGCTATTATAAATGTTCAAAATTTTTTGGAGAATCATGTGACATAAATTTGGAGTTGTATGTTTTTATTTTATCTTTAGGGTTCATTAAATAAAATTTAATAGAGATATGGGCTGAATTTATGATTTTGTTGAAATAGGGAATGCTTATAGGTAATGAAACTTACCCAACCAATGCTGGCTGGCACCTCTGCAACTTATCTGTCTTAAAGTGTTGCTAGAGAAACTTGAACCCAGGTTTTCTTGGCTTGTTCTCTATATGCTATGTTAAGCTGACTCCATAGCCATGTTCTCATACACACACACGCACACACGGTTGCCTCTAGGCATGACATATATATATATATATATATATATATATATATATATAACACACA
>NC_058132.1:388826823-388850528 GCF_016433145.1 Gracilinanus agilis | reverse complement strand
ATATATATATATATATATATATATATATATAATGCTTAAGTTTAGAATAAAGAAAAATAATTTAAATCATTCTATGACACCAGATAACAAGAATGAATACTTTTAAATGGATAACTAAATAATTAATTTTTTTACTTAAAATACCCAACGTTATATATGTTGGGAATTTTAAGTAAAAAGATTCAATTATTTAGCTCATTTAGTTATATGGTATTATAGAATAATTTAAATTATTTTTCTTCATTCTGAACTTAAGCATTACATAAAGTGAACATGTCACATGGAGTAGAAAAGAGCCTTGTACATGAAACTAAGAATTCTCTACCCTATGGTGCTTGTATTCTTTTTTTGGGTGGAAGGGTATATAATTCAAAATGTATCTTTCAAATCTTTGTTTGTATGTGTTATATACGGTTCATTCTGGGCTTCCTTCTGCCATCTTTTGTTTAATTAATGCTTCAGTGGCTAGCTTTTTCTTTCTTTATGTTATTTTTGCAACACTTGTCCAACGACCCCTTTCCCTCTCTTCTTTCCTTTTGCTCCCTCCAAAAAGAAAAAAAAGAGGAAAAATGAAAAGGGGGGGAAATTATATCAAACACGTTGAGCCAAGAAAAATGAATATCTACATTGGTCCTATCTAAAAATGTATGTCTCATTCTACATTCTGAGTTCGGCACTTCTCTATTTAGAAAGTGGGTAGCATGGTTCACTATTCATCCTCTGGAATTCTGGTTGCTCATTAAATAATTAGAGTTTCTTAAATATCCAGACTTCTTTTTCTTCATGATGTTATTCTCATAAAACCCTCTTCATATTGCAAAATTTCTTCATGCTAATATAATTTCTTTCTCTGGTTCTC
Organism: Gracilinanus agilis; assembly: GCF_016433145.1. Taxonomy (NCBI): domain Eukaryota; kingdom Metazoa; phylum Chordata; class Mammalia; order Didelphimorphia; family Didelphidae; genus Gracilinanus; species Gracilinanus agilis. The sequence goes on along the minus strand of NC_058132.1, from coordinate 388,849,669 downwards.
TTTACCTTGCATCAATTCACAGAACTCTGCCCAGATTTCTCTAACACCATACTTGAAATAAATTCTCATGCTGCATAATTTGTTCAGCCATTTCCCTGTGATGAACATCCTATTAGTCTCCAGTTCCTTGGCTTTGCAAAATAAAATATAAAAAGTTTGCTCTGATTATTTTGATACCTATGGACCCTTTCTTCTTATTTTTATTGTTTACTCTCTTTGGGATATAGGTCTAGAAAAGTTGCTGAATGTATGGCTCTTAAGGGAATAAACGGAGTGCAGACAGGCCAGATAAGTGGCTAGCAGGTACAAGTAAGTTACTTATGAAATAGTTATGAAAATTGAAGAAAAGCATTGAATTGCTTGAAATTAATAGAATCATTTTGATTGAACAAATTTCAGGCTAGCAACTTGCAAGACAAACTTGAAAAATACATTAACCACACTTGAAGAGAATATGGAAAAAAACTGATGAGGTAGAGAAAGAAGATATCAAGGGGACAAATGGAACAAAAACCCAATCAGGTAAAGACAGAAAGCAAACATAACCAGGGCAAATGTAACTCAAAATTGATGAAAGGGAAAAATGAAGACATTATCTCTAGGACAACTGAAACATAAACTTGTGTTTATGTTCTGATCAGCCAGAGAAAGAAGATTTATTATCAATAGGGAAATTGGAACAGAAACATAAACAGGCAGAGAAAGAAGGCATATTTTTACTAGGGCTATTAGAATTCAATCCTTCTGAGACAGAATGAAGACATATTATCATCAGGACAATTGGAACACAAATATCACCAGGGTATTGGAACTTAAACCAGATGAGCCAGAATAAAGACATGTTATCATTAAGGCAATTGGAATAGAAGCCTAATCAGATGGGGAAGAAGGAATATATTCACCAGAGTAATTGAAACCCCAGTCTGATGATAAATAGAATGAAGACATATTATAACCAGGGAAATTAGAACAGATGCCTGATTGGACAGAGAAAAAAGGCATATTTTCCCTAGTGGAACTGGAAGATAATCCTAATGAGGCAGAGAGAAAAAGGACATATTTTCACCACGGCAATTAGAGCTCAAAATTGATAAGATAAAAGAATGTGGACATATTTGTAGTATTGTCACCAGGGAAACTGGAATACAAAAACCTATCAGGCAGAGAAAGAAACAAATTATCACTAGGGCAATTGGAACAGAAACTTGTCCAGGCAAAGAAAAAAGATGTATTTTCACCGGGTAAATCATAATACAAGCCTGATCAGATGGAGAAAGAACTCATGTTATCACTAGGGCAACTAGAACTCAAACTTGATAAGACAAAGAATGAAGACATTATCACCAAATCATTTAGAACAGAAGCCTGATCAGACAGAGGAAGAAGGCATATTATCATCAGGACCTTTGGAATACTCCAATCATAAAATAGTAAGACACGTAGCATGAGCTCATCACTAGCCTCTACTTGGAAGCGGTAAATTTAAGAAGAGATAAGTTAGGACAGCTGGGCTGAGTGACATATTGTTCTCGTTTCTTGGCCCTGAAGATTTTCTTGAAGTTAGCTGAAGATTCTGATCCTAAAATAACCAGACATCCTTGGAACTAAAACAGACTTTACACATTTCATTCCTGGAGGAAGTGATGGTGGGTGGATCAAGATATGGATGCTTTCCTCTGAGAATAACATAATTTTATTATATTCACGAGGTCAATTGGAACTCAAACCTGATGAGAAAAAGAATGAAGACATTATCACCAGAGAAACTGGAACCAGAAACTAGATCAGGCAGAGAAAGAAGATGGATTTTCATTAGGGAAATCATTGCACAAACCTGATCAGGTAGAGAAAGAAGATATATTTTTACCAGGTCAATCATAACTCAAGCTTGCTCAGACAGAGAAAGAATGTATGTTATCACTAGGGTAATGGGAACTCAAACCTCATGAGACAAAGAATTAAATTCAATCAGACAGAGAAAGAAGACATTTTCACTAAGACATTTGGAACTCAAATCTGATGAGACAAAATGAAGACATTATCACTAAAGCTACTGCAATGGAATCCTGATCAGTCAGAAAAAGAAGACAAATTTTTCCCAGGGGAACAGGAGGGCAATCCTAAACTGGAATAAAAACTAATCAAGCAGAGAAAGAAGGCAAATTATAATAACCAGGGCAACTGAAACAGAAATCCAACATTTTCATCAGGCCAATCATAAAAGAAGTCTGATCAAGCAGAGAAAGAAGGCATATTAAGACTTGGAATTCAATCCTGATGAGACAAGTGGAACCACAAATATCGCCAGGGAAATACGAGCTCAAACCCGATCAGGGAAGAGAAGGCATAGTAACAACAGGGCAATTGGAGCTTAAATCTGATGAGACAAAGAATGAAGACATGTTATCACCAGGACAATTGGAATAGAAACCTGATCAGGCAGAGAAAAGATATATATAAATATATACATACATACATACATACATACATACATACATACATACATATATTCCATTCCTCAGGGGCACTGGAAAGCAATCTTAATGAGGCAGGGAAAAAGGACATATTTTTCACATATTTTTACCAGACCAATAATAATGCAAACCTGATCTGATAAAGATGAATTTTCACCAGGGCAATTGTTATACCAACCTGATCACACAGAGAAAGAAGACAAATTTTCACCAGATTAATGAACTTAAAAACCTGATCAGGCAGAGAAAGGATATATTATTGTCACCAGGGAAATTGAAACACAAACCTGATTAGGCAGAGAAAAAAGACATTTTCACCAGGGCAAATGGAACGTGTCTGATCAGACAGAGAAAGATGGCATATTCTCATTGGAGCAACTGAAATACAAAAGTGATCAGGCAGTGAAAGACATTTTTTGCCAGGGCAATTGGAAGTTAATACCTGATGAAACACAGAATGAATACATATTACCAGGACAATTGGAACAGAAACATCACCATAGAAATAGGAACTCAAACCTGTTTAGGAAGAGAAAGAAGATATGTTTTAAGCAGAGTAATTATAATATCAATGAGATTAGGCAGTGAAAGACATTTTCACCAGGGCATTTGGAACTTAACCTGATGAGACAAAGAATGGACATTATCATCAAGTCGATTGGAACAGGAACCCAACCAGGCAGAGAAAATGGATTTTCACCAGGTCAATCAAAACACAAGCCTGATCAGACAGAAAATGAAGGCATACTATCACTAGGCAACTGAAACTTAAACCTGAGGAAGCAAAAATGAATACAATATCATTTCTAGGGCAATTGGAACACAAATATCACCAGGCTGAGAAAGAAGACATTTTTACCAGGGCAAATGGAAAACAAACAGAATCAAGCATTGAAAGACATTTTCACCAAGGCAAATGGAACTTAAATCTGATGAGAAGGAAGGCATCACTAAGGCATTTAGAACTGATAAGAAAGAGAAGACATTATCACTATGGCAATTGGAACATAATCCTGATCAGATAGAGAAAGAAGACATGTTTTCCCCAGGGGAACTGGAAGACAATTCAAATGAAGCACAGAAGAAAAGGACATATTTTTAACAGAGAAATTGGAACACAAAACTGACCAGAAAGAGAAGTTAGGCAAATTATCACCAGGGCAGTTGGAACAGAAACCTTGCCAAGCAGAGAAAGAAGACATAATTTCAGTATGTCAATTGTAAAAGAACCCTGATCCAGCAGAGAAAGAAGACATATTGTTACTAGGGCAATTGGAACTCAAACCTGATGAGACAAAGAATGAAGATATATTATCACCAGGCCAAAGGCAGAGAAAGAAGGGAAATTTTCATCAAGGCTATGGGAGCTCAAAACTGATAAGATTTCAGGAATGAAGACATATTATCCACCAGGGTTTGGAACAAACTTAAATAGGCAGAGAAAGAAGACATTTTTTACTCAGGCGAAATGTGAAACAAGCTGGATCCCCAGAGTAAGAAGGCATATTATCATTAGTGCAATTGGAATTCAAACCTGATGAGACAAAGAATGAAGACATTATCAGGGAAACTGGAACACAACTATCACTAGGGCCATTGCAACACAAATAAGATTAAGCAGAGAAGACATATTTTCATAAGGACAATAAAAACACAAACCTGTTCAAACAGAGAAGGATGCCATTATCAGCAGGACAATTTGAACTTAAACACTGAAGACATGTTACCACCAGGACAATTGGAACAGAAACCTGAAAAGGCAGAAAATGAAGACATTTTCCCCATGGGATATGGAAGACAACAATCCTAATGAGGTAGAGAAAATGGAGACATTTTTGCCAGAGCAATTGGAACACAAATCCAGTCAGGAAGAGAGAAAGAAGGCATATTAGCATGAGGGCAAACGCAAACCCAGATTAGACAAAGAAAGGTGCATATTATCACCAGGACAATTGGAATAAAAATGTGATCAGGTAGTGAAAGACATTTTCACCAAGGCAATTGGAATTTAAATTAGTTGAGACAAAGAATGAAGAAATATTATCACCAGGGCAATTGGAACATAAACTTGATAAGCCAGAAGAAGGATTTTTACTAGGCCAATCATAACATTATACAGAGAAATAAGTCACATTTGATGAGTAGGGCAATTGGCACTCAAACCTGATGAGACAAAGAATGAAGACACGATTGGACCACAAATATGGCCAGGTAAATAGAAACTCAAACCTGATCGGGCAGAGAAGACAAATTTTCACCAAGCCCATTGGAACACAAATATGATCAGGCAGAGAAGTCATATTTTGATCTGGGCAATAGGAACATTAGCCTGTTTCAGACAGAGAAAGATGATACATCAGCAGGGCAATGGCAAAACAAATGCTGATGATCAGGCAGTGAACGATACTTTCACCAGGGCAATTAGAACTTAAACCTGATTAGACAAAGAAAGAAGACATATTCTGATCAGGGCAATTGGCATCACAAACCTGATTAGGCAGAGAAAGAATGCAAATTATAATTAGGGCAATTAGAACAGAAATTTGAACAGGCAGAGAAAGAGGACAGATTTTCACCAGGTCAATCAACACAAGCCTGATCCAACAGAGAAAGAACGCATATAATCACTAGACCAATTGGAAGTGAGATCTGATGAGATATCAAATGAAGACATATCACCAGGGCAATTGGAAGACAAATATCAAAAGGGAAATAGGAATTCAAACCTAACCAGGCAGAGAAAGATGGTATATTATCACCTGGGCCATTTAATTACAAAGGTGATCAGGCAGTGAAAGACATTTTCATCATAACAATTGTAACAAAACCTTGATCAGAAAGAGAAAGAAGATATATTTTTCTCAGGGGAACTGAAGATAATCTAATGAGCTGGAGAAAAAGGACATTTTCACCATGACAATTAGAACATGAGTGAAACAGGCAGAGAAAGAAGGCAAATTATTACCATGGCGACTGGAAATCCAACCTGATGAGACAATGAATGAAGACATATCACCAGGGCAACTGGAACAGAAACCTGACCAGGCAGAGAAAGAAGATATTTTCATCAGGTCAATCATAACACAAGCTGGGTTCAACCGAAAAACAAGGCATATAGTCACTTGGTTAATTGCAACAGAAGCTGATTAGACAAAGCAAGAAGGCATATTATTGCCAGGGGAAATGGAATACAAGCCTGATCAGACAGAAAAAGAAGGCATATTCTCACCAGGGATATTGGAACAGAAACCTGATCAGGCAGAGAAGATATATTTTCCACAGGGGAACAGAAAGACGGTCCTAAAGAGGCAGAGAGAAAGGACGATTGGAACAGAAACCTGACCAAGCAGAGAAAGAAGTCAGATTTTCAATAGATCAGTCATAACAAAAACCTAATCAGACAGAGAAGGCATATTGTCACTAGGGCAACAGGAACTCAAAAGTGATAAGAAAAAGAATGAAGACATATTATCACCAGGGCAATTAGAGCACAAACATGATAGGCAGAAAAAAGACACTTTCATTAGGACAATAGAAACTGAAGTCTGATCAGACAAAGATGGCATATAATTTCCAGAGCAATTGCAATACAAACGTGATCGGGCACTGAAAAACAATTTCACCAGGACAATTGGAACTCAAACCTGATGAGGTAAAGAAGGAAGAAAAATTTTCACCAAGTCATCTGGAAATGAATCCTGATCAGACATAGAAATAAGGCATATTATCACCAGAGAACTTAGAACTGAAGATTGATAAGACAAAGATAGAAGACATATTATCACCAAGTAAAATGGAAGAGGAGCCTGAGTCGACAGAGACATCATCAGAGGTTGTTAAAAGGGCTGTTATCAGCCAGGCAATTGGAATACAAATGTGATCATGCAGTGAAAGAAATTTTCTCCAGGGCAATTAGAACTTAAACCTGATGAGACAAAGAATGAAGACATATCCACCAAGTAAAATGGAAGAGAAGGCTGAGCACACAAAGGGGATATTATCAACTGTGCAATGGGAATACAAACATGATCTGACAGTGAAAGACATTTATTGATACAGAGAAAGAAGGCATATTCTCACCAGGACAAATGGAATAGAAATGTGATCAGGAAGTGAGACATTTTCACCATGGCAATTTGAACTTAAACTTGATGACAAAAAGAATGAAGACATATCATCATGAAGACATAGTAGCCTGATGAGACAGAGAAAAAGAACACATTTTCACCAGAGCAATTAGAACACACCCTGATCACATAGAGCAAATAATCACCAAGGCATTTGGAAGTCAAATCTGATGAGCCAAAGACTGTAGACATAATTATCACCAGGGCTAATGGAACATAAATATAACCAGGAAAAGAAAACATTTTCAGCAGGGCACAAACCTGATCAGGCAGAGAAAGAAGGCATATTATTAATAGGGGAATTGGAATACAAACGTGTTCAGGAAGTGAAAGAAATTTTCACCAGGGCAATTAGACCCTAAACTTAACAAGACAAAAATGTAAACCATAATCACCATGGCAATTAGAAGACAAACCTTATCAGGCAGAGAAAGAAGACCTATTACAACCAGGGCAACTGGAACTCAAATATACGTTACCTATTATCATCAAGGCAATTGGAATAGAAATGTGAACAAGCAGAGAAAGATGACAGATTTTCATCAGGGCAATTGTTAAACAAAACCAATCTGGCACAGAGAAAGAAAGCGTATAAAAAACAGGGCAATTGGAACTCAAAACTGATGAGACAGAATGAAGACATATTATCAACAAGACATTTTGAAAAGAAGCCTGATCAAATAGGGAAAGGAGGTGTATTCTCATCAGAGCAATTGGAACAGAAACCTGATCTAGCAGAGAAAGAATACAAATCATCACCAGGACATTTGGAACCCCAAAATAATTAGGCAGAGATAGAGTATTTTCATCAGTGCAATATGAAGACAATCCTGACCAGACAAAGAAAAAATGGTATATTATCACCATGGCAAATGGGGATACAAAAGTGACCAGGCAGTGAAACACATTTTCAAGAGGACAACTGGAGCTTAAACCTGATGAGACAAAGAATGAAGATGTATTCTCATTAGGACTATTGGAACAGAAACATGATATGGTAGAGTGTAGGAAAACCAAGGGATTAACTTCCCCTGAGATGTTCCCCTCCACCACCTTCCTCCCCCCTGGCATTCCTGAGTGGGGTGGGGGTCAGGAAGAGGACTCAGTCTCAGTGAAAACATGTTTTAGATAAGACACCTGACTTAGGAAAGTCCAGTCCCTTCCTTTGGATGTTCTGCCTCTTGCCTGAAGAAAAACAGTTTTTAGTCAAAATTATTTTTGTTGACTGCTTCTCATGCTAGCCAGAGGCATGTTTATTGCTTGATTCTCACCCTCGAGAAAGAGATATACCACTGTTGATGAAGCCACTGGGTAGTATGTACTATGTAGTGGGCATGGTGGAATAAACTCATGAAGAGCTGCTAAGACTGCTAACATGGCTGTCTCTCTTTTTCTTTTGCCTATTCTGCTCCCATCCCAATCCTGGACCCCAGTCAGTTCGTTACATTTGCAAAGCATGAAGAAAGTAGCAAGCTCCAGTGCCCAGAGAGTCATAGTAACTTTGCTCAGGGCAAAGCAGACTGGTTTCATTTTTTGCTGTAGGTCAGTGAAGTACAAACAGCTTGTGAACAGGGGAACCACAGTACAGAAAGCTTTGAAATAACAGGCTGCAGATGTAAGGATTTTAGCACTGAGACAAGTGCCTAACTTGGCTTGAACAAGACCCAGTCAGACTTTGGCTGACCTGAAGAGTCACCCTTCCTCACCACCGGAGTGGCATCTTGGTCAAGAAGCTCCTGGCCACCATTATCCTTGTGAGTATAAATCTCACTTCACATTCAGGGAAAATGAAAGGATTTTTTTTTCAGTCGAGGTTAAATTAACAGCCAGCATTACACACTTCAGAGACATGTACTCCCTATACTTTAGTTTCACAATGAATCAACAAGGAAAGGAACCAGGCATCAGAATCAACTCATTTACTTAAAGTTGAAGTGCCCAGGAAAACATAGAATGAATTTTTTCAGTGAAGTTTTTGAAGATTTTTTTAACACCTTATGCAATGTGAAGAACAAGTACACAATAAGATCCTGAGTAAGAACATTAATTTTTAAGCATGCTTCCCACAGTTTATGTTCAATGTTGTCTGTTTTATTTGTTTTTTGTTTGTTCTTGTTGCAGTCTTGTCCCTGTGTTCTTAATTTGGTGCTCAGAAAATACACTTCAAAATCCTCCACAGGAAGGATATAATTACCTCTGCCTTCTACACTTAAAAGAGGGCAAAGGCAAAATATACATTCAATAATTTTTCTCTTCCCTTTTCTCGGATGGGCTCCTGAGAAAAGGAAAGAGAAAAGATCAGAATGGAAAGGGGAGACTAAATCCCACAATTTGATATGATTTTCACTTGGATTTAATCTTAAAGATTGATATATATATATAATTTTGGAGAACTGCTAATGATTTTGATGTGTGTGTACTATGATACAGTGTAACTTCATCCATTGTTTATTAAATGTGAAATTTTAGTTAAATTGAATTTTGCATAAAACTTAGAGAATTATTTATTCTCTTGCATTGTAATGGTTTCAGTGAGTCTGAGAATTGTTTGAATATAATTAATAGCCAGCCTGACAGAGAGAGGGAGCTTTTGCTTTACAGTGGCAAAAACTGTACTCTGGCTACGTAGTAAACATAAGATCTATGATATAAGTGCAAAATTCATTTAGGAAGAAGTTGTAATGTAATGTGGAGAATTTTCTCTAGGATTTAAATTTTGGATTTTCAAATTAGGTTTTATTTTAATTGATGTACTGTCAAAAATAGCAACATGTGATCATATGATGACATTGAGATACAGGATACCTGATAAGGATATATGAATTGTTTTTAAAGTATGTGCAATGAATAAGAAAGGAATTCATGGTCTAGAGATTAACATGTACTCAAATACAATTTGTTAGAATTTAATTATGTGTGAATACAAAATATCTATTAATTTGTACTGTAAAGAAAATTAATTTTTATGCAAACTATATGCATATAATGCAATTGACAAGAAAATTTTGACCAGTTCAGAAATCAAATAGAACTCAGTATGAGAATTATTAATTATAAGCAATTAAGTGTAGTTATCTCTCCTCTATTTGTATTAAGGATAAAAGAGGAGAAACCAGATGAGGTGAGAGTAAAAAAGGACGAAATGATGGGTGAAAAGTAAAGTGGGAAAAGGTATGAGGAATGTTAGAGCAGAATATGAAAGAAAAAATTTAATCAGTTATGTAGAAATGTTTTGAGAGGTACAAGGGACAAAACCAGAAGTTCTATTCTGCTTTGAGCAGAGATTTGAAGGGAAAATTGGAATATAAGGGAAGCAGATTGCTAAAGGACTTTAATCAAAGCCAATTTGAAAGTTGTGGAGTTTTAATTAATATCTATTGAGAGTAATTTATTATCAAGGTTTTGAAAAACATGCAAATTTTATAAATACAGTAATCTAAGTTGTTAAAAAGGAATAGAAAGACAAAGTTGTTAATAATAAAAAGATATTTTTTCCCTCATTTCCCAAGCAATATACACTTACTGGGAGATGAAGCCACACTTTGCGATAATATTGCTGAGGGCCTGCAATTTTTTACAAACTTATTAACTCCTTCCTCACACACAGGAAGGAGAAACAGTACTTACAATTATTTTATATTGATGTTCAGGGACTAAAACAAGATTGTAAATTAGAATGACATGAATTGAATTATATGTAATTGATAAGTTAACCTTGCATGAACTTTAAAGTAATAACTTAAGAACTCCAGAGATGTTAGTTGACAACTTGATTAATTTTTGATCTGATATAAAGATATATTGCAATCAAAGCCAAAGAGTAAGCAGGACGTTAAAAAAGGGTATATATGTATAGATGGAAATTTTTAAACAAAAGGGTTTTTTTAATAGAATTTAGAACTACATAATACACAGCTCTAGAACTGTGGCCTATGCGAAATAATCTGTGAAACTGCAATTGTTAATTTATAAAAGAGTTTATACCAAAACCACATGGGCACTATTAGTGAAGCTGTAGATCCCAAACTATAAATTCATATATAACAAATTCTAGAAAGGTTCAGGATAAATAACCATGCTTCCTTTATAGATACAACAGCTAATATGTTGGAGTTAGTTAAACTAAATTAGTAATTATGTATTGAGCCATTAAGTTATAAAAAAAGAAACAATGCCTTCTTTTCAATGATTTATGGACAATGACAATTGGATTAATTACTTAAATACTAATACGGACAGATATTGCTCATTCCCTTCCCCCACTTCCCGTTTTCCATGCCTAGCTACCCCTCCCATTCTCACAGCCTACTAGCTAAGGAGATAAATACTGGCTAACAGAGAAAAATTTCCTGAACACAGATTCCTGAACACAAAATTATGTGGATTCCCATAAATAAATGTTAATGGACTCTGTTTTCATTAATTTTTCCAATTTTCTAAATAAATTTCATTCCATCATCAATAGAATCTGTTTTCCAATATTGACCTTTATGTATGGGAATCCACATAATTTTGAAAACAGAATCCCTATAATTTTAAACATGTGACTCTATACTATTGATGTTTTTTTTAGACACATTGTAATAAGTAGGATTATACTAACTTTAAATGGAATTTAAGAGAGGATAGGACAGTTTTTTAACCACCATAGTGAAAATGAATAAAGCTTCTATGCAGCAAAGTTAATAAGATAAGCACAAATTTTCTTGTATTTATTTGAGGTAAAAATTTTAGAAACTGTTAGGTTACATGAACATAAAAGCAGCTTGTTTACAAATTATGAAAATTACTGGAATTGGAACATTATTGATAATGTGTATACTTTTTTGCCTTTTAAGAAAAAAGGAACCACTCTTGATATACTTTGCTTTCATTGGTATTTGATGGCATTCAGAGGAAGAGCGAATGGTTGGAATAGGCCACATTGGGCCTCAGCCCATATGGGACCTTTTCCGAACCTAGATTCTGGTGGTCCTTGAGTGAATTGGCTCTGGCTACATCTTATCACAACCTTAGTCTGTGCATGTGTTTAAATAATCAGTCTGTATATTTCAAAGGGAGATATTTATCCCTATATTTCTTCTCCATGAAAAAAAAAGGCAGCAGATTCATAGACTATTTCAGCAATGACTTTAGACCACTGAGACTCTAATTGATCTATAATTAACATATCACAAGTATAGGTTAACTGTAGGACCTCAGAAATTCTTATATCCCCTGAAGTAGAAGAATTTATTTCATAATATGTTAGCTTTGCAAAGAATTTTTTCTAATAGGAGGACTCATTCAGAGATTCTGCAAACAACCTTGGACACACAGACCAGGGAGACCAGACAAACAGAATCCATAAAGATGAAGATAAAAGAATATCCAGATAAAGTTTAATCAATGTTATTATTTGTTATTGTTCTTGGAATAATACTGATTGTGCCTCATAGACCCTAAATTCACCTAGTTCCTTTTAGAATGACTTAGCTGCAAAAGTAGATCTCCTGGAAACCACCAATACAAGATTATCATTGAAATGCGATTATAGATGGGGTAATGCCTTTTTATTTTATCTAATCTGATGAAGAATTGTCAAGTATATCAAGCCACTGACCTTCAGGCATTAGCACATGATGTAACCATGGCCTTTCAGTCACAGAATATACAGCTATATCTGCTCTTGGAGATGATGTGTTAGCATTGTCCTTAACTCAGAAGCTGCAGCATTACTATAGATATAGTCATTTTTGCTTATTACCTGTTCAATATAATGCTACTGATGTAACTTTTAATAGAATTCAAGCTCAGTTGCGGGGACAGTGGGGGAACTGACCAATATAGCAAAGAATTTGGAGGATTTGCAGAACATTGTTAATCATATAGATGAAAGCATTCATCAAGATCTCTGTCAACCTCCCACATCATTATTGCTATCTGTGAATTGGGTTCAGCCAGACACACAGATGGATTTCTGGAGCAATGCATGATCTCCTTACCCTGTGCAGCATTTACAAAATACAGAAGGGGGAGATGGCAGAGAATTCAGAAGTTAATTTCTCCTAACATGTTCCCCTCTCCTTTTCTGGCTTTCTTTCTTACAAAACCAAAAAGGGGGAAATGTGGGGAATCTTGCAAAGGGTTTCTTCCCCACCTGGCATTCCTGAGGCGGTCAAGAAGAGGATTTGGCCACAATGAAAACATGTTTTAGATAAGACACCTGACCTAGGAATGTTCCTTGCTTCAGATATTCTTCTGCCTCCTGCCTGAAGAAAAACAGTTTTTAGTCAAAATTATTTTTATTGACTGTCTGCTCACACTAGCCAGATGCATGATTATTGCTTGGTTCTCACACTGGGAAAAGAGATATACCACTACTGATAAAGCCACTGGGTTACGTATGTAGTGTGTGGAGAGCATGGTGGAATAAATAAACTCATGAAGTGCTGCTAGGACTGCCAACGTGGCTGTCTCTTTTCCTTTTGCCTATTCTGCTCCTGTCCGGATCTGGGACCCCAGTCAGTTTCTCACAGCAGAGAAAGCACACATTACCACCAACACAATAGGAACACAAGCCTAATCAGACAAAGATTGTTATTATCACCTGCAGAATTGTAATTTAACCATGAGACAAAAAATGAAAGATTATCAACTCATTTGAAACAGAAATCTGATAAGACAGAAAGAAAGCACATTCTCAACAGGTCAACTTTTTCATCAGCTCAATAAGAACACAGCCTGAACAAAGAAAGATGGCATATTATCACCTGGGGAATTGATTACAAACACGATCAGGCAATGAAAGACATTTTCATCCAGGCAATTGGAGCTTAATTCTGATAAAGACAAGGAAGACATTATCTCTAGGACAATTGGTACAGAAAGCTGATTAGACATATTTGACCAAGGAGCAATGGAAAATGATACTAATGAGACAAAGTATGTAGACATATTAGAATATTAGAGGAACTGGAACATAAAACTGACCAAGCAGAGAAAGAAAATGGATTTTCACCAGGGCAATTTTTATGCAAATATGATCATGCAGAGAAAGAAGACATTTTTACCAAATCAATTGTACAGAAACCTGACCTGAAAGAGAAGGCATATTACAAGTTGGAAAATTGGAACTCAAACCTGATGAAAGAATGAAGACATATTATCACCATGTAATTTGGAACAAAAGCATAAGCATATAAAGATGGCATATCATTACCAGGGCTATTGGAATACAAAACGTGATCAGGCAGTGAAAGATATTTTCACCAGGGAAATTGGAACTAATACCCGATGACATAAAAAATGAAGACACATTATTGCCAGGGCAATTGGAACAAAAGCCTGAGAGGAGAAAGAATTTTTCCCCAGGGAACCTGGAAGACAATCCTAATGAGGCAGACAAAAAAAAAAAAGGACAAATTTTCACCTTGGGCAAATGAACTACAAACTGATCAGGCAGAGAAAGAAGGCAAATTATGAACAGGGCAACTATAACAGAAACCTGAACAGGCAGAGAAAGGACAAATTTTCAACAGGACAATCATAACACAAATCTGATGAAACAGAGAATGAAGCTATATGATCACAATGGAAATAGGAACTCAAACATGATCAGGCAGAGATAGAAGACATGTTCATCAGCGCAATAGAAACACAAGCCTGATGAGATAGAGAAAGGTGACATATTATCAGGACAATGGGAATACAAATTGTTCAGGCAGTGAAAGAAATTTTCACCTGGGCAATTGGAACACAAATATCACCAGGGAAATAGGAACTCAAAAATACAACAGAGGAAAAAAAACATTTTCATCAGGGCAAAAGGAAAACAAGCCTGATGAGACAGAGAAAGATGGCATGTTATCACCAGGGCAATTTGAAAAGAAGACATTATCAACATGGTAACTGGACTAAAAACGTGATCTCACAGTGAAAGATGTTTTCACAAGGGCAACTAGAATTTAAATCGGACGAGGCAAAGAATGAAGACAAATCACCAAGACAACTTAAGAAGAAACCTGACCAGGCAGAGAAGACAAATTTTCAGCAGGGCAATTGTTATGCAAACCTGATCAGGCAGAAAAAAGATTTATTTTCACCAGCTTAATTGTAACAGAAGTTACTAGTTGAATAGAGAAAGAAGGCATATTACTACCAGGGCAATTGGAACTCAAACCTGATTAGACAAAGAATGTATATTACCATCAGGGTAATTGGAACATAAACCAGTTCCAATCATCAGACAGTGAAAGAAAATATTTTTATTAGTGCAATAGGAACACAAACCTCATCAAAGAAAAATGGCATGTTTTCACCAGGACAATGAGAATACAAATGTTTTTAGTCTGTAAAAGACATTTTCACCAGGGCAATTGGAACTTAAATCTGATGAGAGAAAGAATTAAGATAAAATATTACCAAGCCAACTGGAACAGAAAAACATGGTCAGACAGAGAAAGAAGGCATATTGTCACCATGGCAATCGGAACACAAGACTGATCCAACAGAATAAGAATGGAACATAAACCTAACCATGCAGACAAAGAAAATGGATTTTCACCAGGGTAATTGTTCTAACAACCTTGATCAGGCAGAGAAGGAAGATATATTTTCACTAGGCCAATTATAACAAGTCTGATCTGATGGAGAAAGAAGGCATATTACCATGAGAGAAATTAGAACTTAAACTTGATAAGTCCAAGAATGAAGACACATTTTCACCAAGTTAATTGGGCCACAAGCCTGATTAAACAGAAAAAGAAGGCACATTATCTCCTGGGCAACTGGAATACAAACATGATGAGGAAGTGAAAGAAATTTTCACCAGAGCAATTAGGACTTAAACCTTATGAGAAAAAGAATGTAAACTATATTATCATCAGGGCAATTGGAACTCAAACATATTGAGACAAAAAATAAAGACCTATTATCACCATGGCAATTGGAATAGAAATATGATCAGGCAGAGAGAGAAGACAGATTTTCATTAAGAATTGTTATGGAGAGTGTTTGGATATAAAACACATTACAAAAAAATGAGATTCCTATGTATGGCCTATTTGCCAAACTTTTGCTTTTATGGAAATCATTTTAACCTTTTTGAATGCAGTGTCAAGTGTTCCTACCATGTGGTCAGTCCTTTTTCATTTTTTAAAAAAACCCTTACACAGAAATGCAGAAGAAAAACATATGATTTATCACTTTTATATGGATATAAGATGTGGGGTTTTGATTTTTAAAAGATTACTACAAAAATGAATAATATGGAAAATAGGTATTGAGTGATAGTATATGTATAACTCAGTGGAATTTCTTGTTGGATCTGGGAGGTGGGGAGGAAAGAACATGAATCATGTAATCATAAAAAAATACTTTAAAATAAATAAACTCTTATACCTTTCATCTTGGAATTAATGCCTGGTATTTGACAAATCCGTAAGGACATTCTGGGCCCATCGAGGCAAAATCAGCCAGAAAAGACACATTTGTAGATCTGCCTCAGACCCTGGCAAGGACCAGTCTTGACCTTGCAGGTCTACAAATCGTTGTCTAAAGAACACCTGACTTTCTTATTTGGCTCAGAACATCCTGACCAACTGGACAAGTGACCTTCGTGCATATCAGCTATGCCTTAGTGCTTTTGTTCTTCTAAAGAAATTCTTATGCCAGTGATAACAGTTCAAAGAGGATTTTGAAGATTACTACTGATGAAGTGCCTGTACTCAATGTAGCTGACACCTGTGTACTTTAATTGACACCAAGAATGTATGCCCTTTGTGGGTTCAAGTCCCATCTGGGTTGTCAATTGAAAATGTGGTAAAGGAGAACAGGAAGAGGAAAAATGTGAATAAACAAGGATCTTTATTATAAAAAAAAAATAATCTTCACTCTGGTAAACACCTCTATCTCTCCCTCCATTCTGCTTCTCTCCTCTGAACTGGCTCTGAGTCCATTCAAAAGGTCCCTCCCTGGCACATGATTGATACTTTTATAGACCAATCTCAAGCCAGAAAGTAGGGAGTGGTTCCTCCTTAGCGTGGGATTCGTCCACTCACAGAACAATCTCATGCCAGGAAGTAGGGGGGAGGAAACCCTGACGCATGCTGGGGAATGTAGTTCCAGCATTTAGTCTTTTCAAAACCTACACCATGATACATTATTTTCTTTTGATCATAGAGTGAAGAAACTGTATAAATATTGAACCTATATGCTGGGGAATGTAGTTCCAGAATTTAGTCTTTTCAAAACCCACACCATGATACATTATTTTCTTTTGATCATAGAGTGAAGAAAAAAAATATTGAACCTATATGCTCAATAAAATAGAATCTGTGATCCCACTCATAGTCTCTTAGACTCCCATAATTTTTATCTTAATTATGCTGATAGACTTTGTGTGTCTCTTGCTCTGCTTTCTCTCTGTGCTCTTACGTTCTCAGCCTGACACTCTCCACTGGGTATCAGTTCAGTCACATCTGCAGGCCAGAACATGTTGAAGTCTGACTCCCAGTAGGTTGTACCACAGTGACTAGCTCGGAAACTCCCACAGCAGCTCTCCATAAACCCACCCATGGTCATTCCCGAGGCCCATCACAGGTATTGGTTTCAAGGAAGAACTGTAAGAACTGAAGAATGGGAGGAAAGTGACATGCCAAGGGTCACACTGCTCAGAAGTCTGTGAGGCCACATCTGAATCCAGGATCTCTTATCTCTAAGTACAGGCAGGAAGTAAGACCTCAGGATTATTGTTCTTTGAATTTATTTTAATGATTTGAAACAATTTTTTATATTTTATACCTTATAATTCTTTTGAGAACTACTCATATTCTTCACCATTATTTTTGGAGGAATTGGCTTTTGAATTACATGTATGTATTCATGTTCACATATATACATAAACTACAGAAAGCTATATAACATGTGAATTTATACATAGTTTTATAAATTTGGATCTATGCATATTTATATATATATGTATCTTTGCATTGGTTATAGTAGATACAAATTTTATTTATATATGTATATGAAACCAAACTTAGATATACATATATATTCCAATATATGTAGATATTCAAAGTCAAACTTATATAAAAAGATTTTTTTAAAAAATCTCAACTGCTTTCTTTTCTTATCATGGTTGAATCAATTCTATTTAAAGAGAAACTACAGACTATGTAAATTTGACCTCATTCTCAAACAAAACTGGCAACTAACCAGACAAATGGCTGATGCATACTTAGTAAAAGAAAGCCATGTTCACGAAATGTCGATATGAATTCACTAAAAATAAAGTATATATAGCCATACACACAAACATAAGTTTATATGGATAAATACAAAAAGTTGATTTCCTTTTTGTTCTATTTGTAAGACTGGGAAAACAGGAATGCTAAATAGTGAATCAAACATCTCATGACAGATTGAGTCTAGCTCATCCCTGGAAAGGAATTTGTTTTACAAAATCCCTGAGAAGATGTCATCTAGCCTGTCTTTGAGGGTAATCTGTGAGTGGAAACTCACTATTCCTGAACCTGCTTAATCCACCTTGAAACTAATTTGGGCAAGTGGAGCTAACATATCAGGAGACAAAGGGGACTCTTCATTGGAATCTGGATTGCCTAGTAGCCCTGGGCCCACTGTTATAAGAGAAGATCTCTGACTCATACATGTGCACCCCCAGGCCCATACCATGGCTCCTTAGTGGTTTGAGTGGCAACTGGTAGTTTTGTCATCCATGACCCAATTCCAGGTCAGTGATCCAAAACAAGAAGAAAAAAGAACATATGTCCAAGAATGGAATTCTGGAGAAGGGAATGGTATGAGACTCTCGGCTATGTACTTAGAGGTGAGCAAGTTCAAAAGCAAGCAGAATCAATAAAGCTCAAATCTGAGGAAGAGAGTAGGACCTCAGTTCTCATTTCTAGTCCAGTCCGCAGTCTACAGAAGAATAACCAGAGCAGGAATTCCAGATCAAAGGGAATTCCATAGTTCCATCACTCTAAAGCATTAGAGCATTCTAGCTTGTTGATAGGGGCTGAGTTCAGGGGTAATCTTTTGTTGCTCATATCTCAAACCAGAGCAAGAATTTGCAGAAGTCAGATGAAGATAAAAGCAATCAGACTTTGCTCAAAATCAGACCATTTTGGGAACCTCTGAAAGCTTGCAGATCCCAAGCCTACATATCCAAGAACAATATAACAGAACCCCAAAAAAGAAGCAACCAAAACAGCCCAAACCCTTTCTATAGAAATTAATAGGGCTAGTTCTAACATAAAGTCTGAATTCATGAAGCAGTCTAAAAGAATGAACCAACAAAAATGTCACTAAAAAAACTAGTATTGGTGACAGAGATGGTCAAGACAAAAACCCAGACTACTACTACAAAATTCTATAAATGGTCTTAAAGAAAAATACAGCCTAAGCATAAATGCAACAAGAATTCCTGCAAGAGTTAATTTTTTTTAATTTTTAGATATTAATAGCTTTGTATAAGATGTACAGGGCAGCTAGATAGCCCAGTAGGTAGAGTGCTAAATCTGGAGTCAAGAAGACTCATCTTCCTGAATTCAAATCTGGCCTTAGACGCTTATTAGCTGTGTTACTTTGGGCCAATCACTTAATCCTCTTGGAATCAGTTCATTATTTGTAAAATGATATGACAAAGGAAATAGCAAACTACTCTAGTTGCTTTGCAAAGAAATCTCCAAATAGAGTACAAGAGAACCAGCCATAACTGAAACAATTGAACAATAAAAAAGAAGAAATACAAATCTAACTACTTGAAGACCTGAATAGACAGAGAAACCAATGACGCCATGAGACAAAAAAGAAATAATAAAAGCAAATTAAAAAAGATTAAGAAAAAAAAGAAACTTCAGGACATCTCAATTCAAAAACAATTGACCTAGAAAATAAATCAGGAAAAAAAATTACCTGAATGGCATGAAAAAGTCTATATTCTATAATTGAAGAAATATTAAAATAAAACTACCTAATATTTTAGGACCAGAGGATGAAATGGAAATAGAAATAACCTACTTCCCAAAAGAAACCCCCAAATCAAAACTTCCAGAAACACCCAAAGCAAAATCCAGAGCTTCTAGGAAAAATGAAGAGTACTGCAAGATATTTCAGTCAAATAACCAAGGAGCCACAGTCAGGATCACACATGATTAACAATAACCACACCAAGGAGCAGAGAGCTTGGAATACTGTTTTCCAGTTAGGCAAAAGGGAAATTTACTATGGAGGATAACTTACCCAGAAAAACAGTATAATACTATCAAGTAGCAAAATGATCTTCATTGAAATAGAGAACTTTCAAGCAATCTTGATGAAAAAAGAGACCAAACAAAACATCTGTTTAAAAACTTCAAAGGTCAAGAAAAATGTAAAGGCAAACTTTACCATATAATGATTCAGGACTCTTTATATTCAAATAAAGGGAGATAATACATGTGTCCCCTCTGAAAGTTAACATCTTCAGGGGTTTATAGAGGAAATATAATTAAAATTAAGGCATGAGAGTGTTTCCATTATGTCTGCATACTCTTTTTTAAAAAAATGGAGAAAAAGGAAGGAGAAAATACTGCAAGTGGGAGAGAAAATAAGGATTATTGATTACTTTGAGTAACTAGGGTATACATGCAAAAATCTATACAAACAAGATGCATGTGGTGGAAGCAGAAGCTGACATTTTAATCTCACTCTCATATAAACTAATCTGGAGAATCAATTAATATATACACATAAATACAAAACTATATAAAAATTCTCATTCAATAAGAAAACAGGAAAGAAAGGAAGAGGAATTACAAAGAATATAGGTTAAGGGAGTGATTACTAGTAAGCAAAACAAACAAACAAAAAAAACTTCCAAGGATGTATATATGTTTGTAGTTCTTTTTGAAGTGTCAAAAATAGGATTATTAGTGGGTGTAGGACAACAGTGGAAAAACAGATGGCATAGAAATGTCGTGGAAGACTACTGTATTAGAAATGATAATGATTTCAAAGAAATTGGGAAATATTAATTGTTGATGAACTCTAAAAGAAAAACAATTTCTAAAATGTCTGCAATATAATGAGGTAAACAACTTTGAAAGATTTTAGAATTCTGGTAAATGTAATCACCAAATATAATTCCAGAAGAATTATGATAAAACATACTACCTGTCACTTGAAAAAAAAAAAGTGAAGGGTTCTGGGTTAAGATGGTGGCAGAGTAAGAAGCAGCTCTTAACCTCTCCTGATCGAAACACACAAAACTCCTCAAGGGGACATAAAAACAAGTCCAGACGAACGGAGGAACCCCACAACAGGGCACAGCATGGAAGGTACGTGGAATTGGGGCATTTCCATGCTATAAAGGGGTGAAACAGCTCTCACTAAATCGCGGGCTGAGCAACCACCCCACCCCCAACCCCACCACCTATAGCGCCGAAGCCAGCTAAAAAGAAATAGAGCAACTTTGGGGACCCATCGAGTCATTGGCAGCTCCGTGGCCTGTTCCTGAGAGCAGCAAGATTTAGGACCCCAAAAAGCTAAAGAACGCACACGAACTCTGAGCGAGGGAGCAGAACGCAGGCACGGTAGGAGGTGCGGGTGGAGGCAGACACAGCCACAAGATAAAGCTCTGAAACCCTGAGTGGGGAACCAGTGCAGACGGGTATATGACTGTGGAAGCAGCACCCTGAGACTTGTAAAGAAACCTCCAGCAGAGGATCAAGCAAGGGGGTCCACAAGGGGGCTTGACCTTGGAAAAAACCAGAACTCAGACCTCAGGAGCCAAAAGACCGCGGACAGACACTGAGCACGAGGATAAACCTGAGAAGATGCTGGGCTAATGATGGCTACCCAGTCTCAGGAAGTTCAGAAGAGAAAGATTAACAACAAGAAAAAGAAGTCTTTAATACTCGACAACTTTTACACAGAGAAAATCCAGACAACCAAGCAAACAGAGGAGGAGAACAAACAAGCATCCGGACCCTCCCCAAATAAGGAAAACTCCTCACAAGCTATGGAAGAGTTCAAAACTGAGATTTTGAGGAAAATGGAAGAGATCTGACAAGAAAATAACAGGTTAAAAGGTAGAATCTTGCAATTGGAAAGTGAGGCTCAGAAACCAAATGAACTGATAAGCAAATTGAACACCAGAAATGACCAGATTGAAAAGGAATACCAGAAGATTATAGCCGAAAACCAGAAGATTATAGCCGAAAACCAAAAGATTATAGCCGAAAACCAATCCCTAAAGGCTAGAATTGAGCAATTAGAAGCTAATGATCTCTCAAGACAACAAGAACAAATAAAACAAAGTCAAAAGACTGAAAAAATAGAAGGAAACATGAAATATCTCAATGAGAAAGTGACAGACCAAGAAAACCGGTCTAGAAGAGACAACTTGAGAATCATTGGTCTTCCAGAAAAGGCAGAAATTAATAGAAACTAGGACTCCATACTTAAAGAAATTATTCAACAAAATTGCCCTGAAGTCCTACAACAAGAGGGCAATATAGACATTGAAAGGATCCATAGAACACCCGCGACATTCGATCCAGATAAGAAAATGCCCAGGAATATAATTGCCAAATTCAAGAGTTTCCAAGCAAAAGAAAAAATCTTGCAAGAAACCATAAAGAGACAATTCAAATATCAAGGAGCACCAATCAGGATCACACAGGATTTGGCAGCCTCCACGCTAAAAGATCACAAGGCTTGGAATATGATATTCAGAAAGGCAAGAGAGCTGGGCCTGCAACCACGGATCAACTACCCATCAAAATTGACTATATATTTCCAGGGGAAAATATGGGTATTCAACAAAATTGAAGAATTCCAGGTATTTGCACAGAAAAGACCAGGGCTAAATGGAAAGTTTGATATCCAACCACAAAAATCGAGAGAAACATGAAAAGGTAAAAAGATACAGAGGGGAAAGAAAGAAGACTTATCCTTTTTAAATTTGCTTTTTTAAGGGCCTCAGTGAGATCTAATTATCTGTATTCCTATGTAGAGAAATGTTATGTATAATTCTCTGTAGTGAACTCTATTCACTATTATAGTATTCACTATTATAGTAATCAGAAGAACAATTCACAGGGTGAGGGTAGAACACTAAATAATCTAAGATGACATGGGGGATGGGAAAGAGGGGGTGAATAGCAGGGGACACCAAGAGAAACTTGAGTGAATAAGAAAAATAGGATATTCTATTACACACAAAGAGGGTATGGGAAGGAGAGGGGACAAATACTATTA